>NW_023650924.1:0-2500 GCF_015228065.2 Penaeus monodon | reverse complement strand
ATGTGGCATCAACTTGTTTGCCCGATAGATGATTCTGATGCAATGCTCGATATCGGTGACAGAACATACGACAATAATACAGCAAAACGCTACGAAATCCAAGGATGAGTGGAAAGATTATGAAAGAGTCACTATGGATCCGGCAAGAATTACTCTCTTCGCATTCTTCGGAAGATCGCAGGACTCGCCGGCATCAGCTGATGCTCACAAAGAGGAAATAAAACTATATCGAGTGCGGACCTGACCTCGCGGACAGCCTTGGAATATATATGGACGAGGACGTGAAGAGACGCGCAAAAGCTAAGCCAGGAGCGGCATGTGAATCAGCAGCGGCGATAATTGCAGCGTGTTCCGGCGTGCGGATCTAGGGAATCCGTGAATACTTCGACACAATAGGAGCTCGCCCTTGTCAAACGACAAAGCGATTATCCTACATACTCAGTGACATTTTATTAAACCTAAATGAGATTCATCACGTCTGGCAGGAGATCAGGTAGACGATCAATATTGATGCTTTCTTATGAAAATGGGGAATGAATCTTCATACATGAATATGTCCTCGTAAACAAACTGATCGATAATTACACTTTGAGTAATTCCGTTTGGAAGACTATATACAGTGAGGGATAAGAGGAAAGAATACAATTCTTCGCTAGAGGAGGAAAACCCATTCTGCAAGGTAATGACAGCTCACTCATCTTCAAAAGCAGTGTCCCGATAAAACAGAAGAAATATGTGTGTTCTACTCTGAGAAAAAATATTATACGGAGATATCAGTCACGATGAAAACGGTTCCTTTTTGGCAAGGCGTCAGTGGCGTTCTCTTGAGAAAGCACAGGGCGCGTCCCAAAGTGTAATCTATGTCACACTGACACTTTGCAACGACGCTCAATTTACCTGTAACAAAAAGCCATGTATGATCTCGCAAAGCGATGCGATGGAAGGGCAGACTGCAAGGATCTTTCTGATGAAGGAGACACTTGCAGGCAATGGACCGTCTCCCTCCACGTATTGGCCTGGGAATGTGTCCTCGAATATCAGGCAAGCCACCGCTGATTAGCTTGTCTGTTCAGCTCGATAACATTCACGAAATCTCTGGAGAATAACGAATTCAAAGCCACACTGACAATCGCTATAGCCTGGAAGGATAACCGGCTACATTCGTAATCAGCAAGGTGCATGAACAAATTTTTGATCCAAAACATTTCCGGTCGATCTGGGTTCCGAATATCAACTTCGACAATGCAAATTACGAAATACCAAAAATATCCTCAGGGCCCGAGATCTTAGAGGGGTACTCGGCGAAGTTATGGACGCCCACACGTTTTCTCGAAAGTTTAGGGGAAAAGTATAATCGCTAATAGGCCACCACATACATACTTTATAATACAACATTATTAAAAAAAGAATACATACAAATACAGATATGATATACGTAAAACAACTGTGTTGTTTGTGATTTGTAACTTATGGGCCCCTTTTTCAAATAATTTTCTATCACTTATTCAAGAAATAGAAATACGGAAAGTGTAAATTTTATCATCCAACTAGATAAGAAAAAATCTTATATTTATATGCATATTTTCCTTTTCATTTTACAGAACCAAACACAGCGGCAAGAAGTCCTGCTGAAAAGAACTTAACATACCATTTCCTTTCCCGTGAATACAACTACATCATTCCCCTTTTTATTTAAGAATGCGAATCGAGGGAGCTTCAGCCAAGGGGCCCTTCGTGCTGTGAAAGGGCGAAACGAGTGCGTTTTTCCTCGGAAAAATTTTCTACCATTTCCCCGTACTTAGTTGCCCCGGGCCCGGACGTGTCGCATCAAAAGGGGGGAAAGCCCCTCAAATCCTTTCACGAGGAAATTCGACGCCCCCCCTCAACACGTTTCCCACCCCGATTTTCTCGCGTTCTGCCGAAACGAGTCTCTTTACTTTAAAATCGACCCCTTGGACAGGATACACACCCTGCTCCTCACGTCCTCGTTCCCTCTTCCGCAGGGCCATTCGACCCGCTTTCCCCCAACCCCAAGCTCGTGGACTCTCTTTTCTACCCCTCCGAGGGGAGTTGGTTTTCCTCCCACACGCGCCACACAAGAAAAAGCGGCTTTAAAAGGGAGGAGAGGAAGATTCCCGCAGCGAGTCTTGTGCTGAAGGACCCCGACAAAAATGGACGTCGCCTGGGGCCGCGTCGAAAATCAGGATCGACGTCGAGCACCCCTCACGATCAACATCTCGGGGTTGCGGGGCCGTGTTTTGATTGTGGCGTTTTTTCCCTTTGTGTTGGACGGTGACGGAGCGAGCGAAGGCATTTAGTCCTATGAGGGGGTATTTAAAATCGGAAAGTAAAGATTTTTTTGTTTACCAAACGTCCCCAATACACACACTTTGTGGTGGTGAGGGGGGGGGGGGGGTGGGTGTACATACACACATATGAGGTGTTGGGTTGTGGTGGGGGTGTGTGTTAAATAATAAAATAAATTTTAATATTTTAAATT
>NW_023650923.1:99797-120043 GCF_015228065.2 Penaeus monodon | reverse complement strand
TTTGAAATTTTAAGGGGCAAGTTTTTTTGAAACGACGGCCCAAAAAGGCAATTGTAACCTTGGGGGGAAATAAAAAGTTAACAAAAAAGCCTTAAAACCCCCCCAGGCCAAAAAAAACCCCCCGACCCCCCGGGGTGCTAAAGGAGGGCTAGCGGATGTCGGGGAGACATATGTCTCCTTGATTAACTCTGGGACCCCCTTGCTGGGTGTGGAAAAGGGTGCGAAGTTTGTGGAAAGAGCAACCATATACAACCTGCTCTAAAAGATAGATACATAATCATCAAGACAAAAAAATTATTCTATGACTAGCTAAATCCATGGCAGAGATTTTCTCTGGGCATCTACACTGCCGATTCTCACTCTTGTGCTGTAGGAACAACACCCAGTGTCGTTTTTAGTGGGACTGCACAAAATTTCCTTCAATTTGCCATTTTTGCGAAGGGAAATGGACTCTGTTTTACGCTCTGCCAAAAATGCCCCAGGAAGTGACGATATTCCAATAAAATGATTCTCACTTACCGGGAGCCCCCAGAAGTTCCTGTTGGCCTTTTTAAATGGGATCTATGGGAGGGCACTGCCATCCCATGGAAAGAGGCTATAACATTCCTTTTTCCTAAACCTGGCAAAGATGCTGGCTGAGCACAGCTCCCTTGGGCCTTCTGATCAGCTCGCTCATTCCCACTATACCAACATGCGCTGGCACCCAACACAGTTATCTTTTCGTGTTGGCATCAGTGAAACCAACTTGAACCCCCCCTTTACTTGGATGAAATAGTTTAAGCTCTTGATTGTTGAAAGGCATACGAGAGTCACAATACATCACAATAAAATGGTTCAAAGTTCTCTATCATCTTAACGCTGCAGGATGGATTAAACCCGCATAAAAAATCGAGGCTGCTAGAGAAAGACTTCCAGATGCAGTCCCTTTCCCTTTCCCCACTGCTGCAAAGCCCCCACCTTTTCAGATTTGAACCATCTGATATATTGCCCTGATTTCCCTTGGGACTTAGAAATATGCTGAAAAATTTCTTTTTGACTTCTGCTGCTGATTTCTCCCCAAATTTCCCACTAACCAGCTCGACTTAATTATCCCAAGGGGGGAATTGGGGGGTTCCCAAAAGCCGAACCCTTTGTGAGCTCAAAATTTTGATCTTCCACAAGATTCCTCATTCTCCCCCCCTAGGATCGGCTATCCTCGGGGGGTTAAAAAACCATCTGGATGTAGGAGATCCGGAAATCCTTTGTAGTCTTGTGTAGAAAAATCGGGTTCATGTACCCCGGGTGTAATGAAAGAGGGGGTTCTCCACTTCAGCAAAAGGGGACCCCAAGGTGAAGACCGAAAGCCCCAGTACGATTTGAGAGTTTCATTATAAAACATAAAACACCCGGAGAACAGGGGGATTTGGGGAAAAGAATACCCTCACAGCCAAAATCAAGTTTTGCTAGAATAAGCGCTGGGAAAACCCTAAATGTTGTGCGGTCTCACCCCAAGAAAAATTTTGGAAACCCTGCAAAATATAAGCGCTTTTTTTTTTCCTTTTAAACTGTTTGATTGAGGCACCCATGTAAGTCTTGAGTCAAAAATTAGACCCAATACTTCCCCTTTTTAAAAAATTGCGGGGGGTTTGCTCCTAAATGAGGGAAGGGTGGAATTTTCCCTTTTTGTGGAAATTATAGCCATGGCTTTTTGGAGAAATTTGAATCCATATTTTGCCACTGACAACCTGTTTTATTGCAGCCTGCAGTGTCCTTGCACATCCTTAAGCTTCCCCTGAGCATACAGGGAAAAGTCATCCCTACAGTTTACATGAGACAGAACTTGGAACAACTTTTCAATGTCATTTAAGCAATGGCAAACAGAGTCACATTTAAGACACCCCCTTTGGGGGGACCCTTAGCTGGTCTCCAGGTTAGAAAAACTTTCCCCCCCCAAACTTAATTTCCTTTTAAAAGGGAAAGGGCTTTGTAGAAGGTAGGAAATGCCCTCTTAAACCAATGTCATACAGCTTCATGAATCCCATTTTCCCCAAATTGTATCGAAAGCTTTTCAAGGTCAAAGAAACTGCCCAACATGTGACGTCCTTGCGAAGGAATTCTGTATAGCATTTCCACCCTCAAAAGTGCATCGGGGGGTCGATCTCTTTTTCTAAAGCCATTTGATATGGGTAAACATGTTTTTTTTTTCTAGCAGCCATGTAAACCTGAATTACCATTTTCTTCATCAGCTTGCAGATGCGCGGTGAGAGAAATTGGCCCTGAATTTGTTTGATTATTAAAAATTTACTGCCGGTACACTAAGGTCTTAGCTTTAAATACCTTTTTAAAATAAAATATAAAAATGTTTAAAACTTTAAAAATTTTTAAAAACATTTTAAAAATAACAAAAAACCAATTAAAAAATAAAAGAAAATATTATACTCTAAGTGTAAAAAAATTATTGCTAAATTTATGCAAATTAAATTTTTTTAAAAAATATTGTCCCCCTAAGGAAATAATAAGACCCTTATGTCACAATCCTCCCCAATACTTTCTTGGGTGTATAGGGGGAAGAAAAGTAATACGTTTTTGGTCTGAGAATTTGCACATTTTTCCACACATGTGCGATCGTTAAGGGCTCTTGGCTCCCTCACAAAATGCTTGACTTTTAGCCTCATCGGTTTGTGTGCCCATTCTTAGTCTTTTTAATGCAACTTCCATTTTTGTTGGGATGGATGCTAGTCACCCAACTGCCAAGGTCTCTCTAATCTCTCGCAGTTGAGGGGTAGCTTTTTGGGCCCTTCTGACAGTTTGGGCTCATTCCCACTGACACCAACATGTGGGGGCCCCCAAACACGAGTTATCTTTTTACGTGTTGACTCAGGCAACCAAATCTTAAACCCCTCTCTCACTATTGGTGTGATGATTTAAGTTTTTTGATTGCTTGAAAGGCACTACGAGAGTCAAAATTACCCAAAATAGAATGGTCAAAAGATCTCTAGTCTCTTAACTGCTGCAAGGAGGGCAGTAACTCTGCAGTAAAGATCGAGGTGCTAGAAAAAGACTGCCAGATGCAGTCTTCTTCTGCTCCTGCTGCAAACCCACACCTTTTTCAGATTTCGAACCATCTGTATATTTTCGCCCGACCTTGGTATTAGAAATGTGCTAAAGAAACTCTCTCTGCTTCTGCTTCAGATCTCCCCCCTTCCCAAACCCAGCTTGATTTGATTATCCAAAGGGGGGGAAATTTGGGGGAAATTCCAACCCAAAAACCTTAGTGAGACTTAAATTAAGTTCTTCTACAAGTTTCCTCATTCCCCTACCTGGGATCGCACCCTCAAGGGGGTTTTTGAAAAAAATCGGGATGTGGAGATCCTGGAATCCTTTGTATCTCGTGTATAAATGGGTTCATGTATCCTGGTGAAACTCTCAGCAACAGGTTCCACGGTGAAGACCTGAAAGCCCCAGTCAGATTTGGAGCTTCTTTGAACCGAGCCCAAACATCCAGAAAACAGGGGTTGCAGATAAATAAGCTTCACTCCATGTCAAGCTATACGAAAAGCACTTGGGTAAACCCGAGAGGTGGTGGGGTCTGCCCCCCAAGATAAAGTAAAGCCCGAAAAAATCTAAGGCTTTTGTGCCTTCTTTTTTAACTTTTTGATGTGAGGCACCTATGTAGCTTGAGTAAAAAATTGACCCAAGTACTTCCCCTCTTGGAAAATTGCAGGGGGTTTGCTCCTAAATAGGGGGAAGGATGGAACTTTCCCTATTTCGTGGAATTATAGCCAGGTCTTACTGGAGAAAATTTAAAACCCATGATATGTTCCCACTGTAAACCTGATTTATTGCAGTTGCATGCGTCCTTGCACCCCGTAAGCTTCCCCCTGAGCAGTACAGTGTAAACATCCACTCAGATTAATGAACAGCACTTGGAAAAATTTTACAAGTCATTTTAAAAAAGGCAAACAGGGTCACATTTAAGACACTCCCTTGTGGGACCCCTTCCCAGCTGATCTTCCGGTTAAAAAAACTTTTTCCCCTACCCGAACTCTAAACTTCCTGTCAGAAAGGGAAGCTTGTATGAATGTAGGTAAGCCCCTTTTAAAACCCAAATGCATACAGCTTCAAGAGTATGCCATTTTTCCCAAGAAACCTTTTTCAAGGCAAAAAAGACTGCTATCATTGACGTCCCTGTGTAAGGAATTCTGTATGGAGTTTCCACCTCCAAGTGCATCTGGGGTTGATTTTAAATTTTTAAACCCATTTGATAGGGGGTCACATTTTTTTCTTTTTTTTGCCCATGTCAACCCTGAAGTTGACCTTTTCTCCATCAGTTTGCAGATCCCTGGTGGGGGAAAAATTGGTCGGGAAATTTCCAGGTGCAGAGCCTTTTCCAGTTTAGGAAAGGGGAATGTTTATACTTCTCCCATGGGGTGGCACTGTCCCCTCCCTATGATCCTTTTAGTAGATGAAACAGGAATTTCGGGGAGCCCCGGGGAAAGTGGATATCATTGGTAGGGAAATTTTCGCATTTCCGGGGGAAATTTTCGGCAGAGCTGAAAAAGAGGTCCATCTCCTTGCGAAAAAATGGCAATTTTTTTTGGAAGTTCCTTTTCAGCCCAAAAGTGGAGAATGACATTAAGATGCCCCAAAGGGGAAAATCTCTGCCATGGATTTAGCTAGCTCTTTGCAACATTTTTTTACTTGCGATTATTCATCTATCTTCTGAGCGGGTTGTACTGGATAGCCTTTCCAGCGATTTTAGCACCTTGTCCCATCCCCATGCAAAGGGAGTCCCAGATTTAAAATAAGGAACAACTTCTCCAGCATCCGTCACCCTCCTTTAGACTCGCCGGGCCCTTTGGGCCGGGGTTTCTTGTGTTGATCAAGGTTACAATGGGGGGGGCGGTTTTCAATTGCCAATGCGTTTTTCTTGCCCTGAAGCTTGTTGGCACTATCAGACCACCATGGATGGGGGTCGAGGGTAGGGGCCGCTACTTTCGGAATGGGTTTCGCTGCAAGTTTAAATTCGTGATGGGGGGTGTTTAACACATTTTGAATGCACGGGAAATCCTTCAAGACCCTTTGAAAACTGCAGTTCTCAAAAAAGATTCCAGTCCCATTTCAAGTGCCATCTCTGCCTCCTTTGGCCATCACCTCCCCCAAAAGATTGGAAAGTGGTCACTTCCATGCAAGTCTTCCATGACCTCCAATAAAGTTCAACTGTGAATCAGGTGGGGGCCTTTTGATGGGTCTATTTTGGGAGAATGTCCCATTTTTAATTTGGAATGTGTGGGAGTGTCACTGTTCAGTAAAACTGCATTACTCTTAAGAAAAAAGACCCCAAAGGGCCTTTTCCTCGGGGTTTTGCAAAAAGGTCTCCCAGAGGTGATCCGGGCATTAAATCCCCCAAAGAGTAGAAAGGGGTGTGGCAACTGCAAAGTAGATCTTCCAAATCATTAATGTTAGTAATTGGGGGAAAGGTAGAGGGGATGCAACAGGGTAAGGTCGTGTCAACCCTATTCTCACACCTTTCACCTGCAGTGTTTTGCAGGTGGGGCCTGGAAGGGAATATCTTGATGACCTTTACTGCACCCCTCCTTTGAGGCCCATTGTCAAAGGTCCCATAGGGGGTTTTGAATTGGAATCCTCTCGGGAAAATGGGATGTTTTTCCCCGGGTCATCATCTCTTGTAGGCATACACAACGGGGTTTAAATGAAGCTTTTCAGATGTTGCAGTTTTTTCCCTTTTTGCATAAATTTCCCTCAGTTCCTTTGGATTAGGGTTCCATTTCTTTAAAATATTTCTTCAAAAGGTTTTTGGGCCCCTGAGGTCAAGGTTTGCCTCAACCTTTAGGCTGTCCCTTTCCGGGATCCTGGGGTACCTTTTAATATTTTTTTACCTTTGGAACTAGTTTCCACGGGTTTTCCCTTGGACAGGTTCGGATTTTTTTGCCTGGAAAAGGACAAACCTGAGCTTTGTTCGGGGGCATTCTGTCTACAGTGGGGGCCCCTGGGGATTTGTGGCAGCGGGAGTCTTTTGAACGGGTTCGGATTTTTTGCCGGGGCAAAGGGCGTGCCTGAGCTTTTTATTCAGGAGCATTTGCCTAGAGCAGAGGCCCTGTGGATGGGGGAGGGGAGCGCACCGTTGAGGCCTCGGAGCCTTGCCTGATGGCTCCAAAGCCTTATTTGGGAGGAGGGTCCCCACAATAGCCCCTCCCCCCTACTCCGCTTTGGGGGAAACAGCCACCAAGGCGTGTCGAAAATTTGGGAGGGGTTTAGAGGAATGGCAGAGGGTGCTGTAAGAACTTAGAGGGCAAGGGTTTGGTGAGAAGGAGGAGGGGCTAAACCAAAGCAAAGGACCTACCTGGTGTACAAATAGCAAGGGGGTCGCTTTGCCCTAAAAAACTAATTTCTCTTGCCCCTTTATTCCAATATTTCCCTTTTAAATTTGTCCCTTTTACTTTTGCTTTGAAGAAGCTTCATGAGCTTCTTTGCAGGGGTAAAAGATTTGACCGGGACATTTCAACCCCTTTGGGTGCCCTTTTGTCCCACATTTTACACATACTTTTGGGTTTGCCCTTTTTTTTTAAAAGGGAAAGTTGGTCATTGCCCAAACCCGGGCCGTGGAAGCACTGCATAGGGTTTGGGCACATAGGCTTTACCTTCAGGGGTACCATGTAACTTAACCGTTCGGGAAGGACAAATGTGTAAAAGTTAAAAGAAAAGGGGGTGCGATTTTTCCAACCATAAACTTTCTTCCTAAAATTTTTTACTGCCACTACTTTAAAAAGTTTTTTAGTTCTTCTAACTTTTTCTCCTCAAAATACCTTATCAGGCCCGGGGAAAAGAAAATTTCCCTTCACTGATTGGGGGTTTTTTGTGAGGAAAACATGAACTTGAGCCCCAGAATTTTTGCATTTCATGCAGACGGTCACTTCGTCGGTGAAAAAACCCTCAACCATCAGGCTCCCATTTCACTGGGGGTTGATGCGAGGATAAATGTTGACATACTTCAACAATTTTTCGATGTACTTAAAAAATATCAAGATCCTGATTGAAAACCCCCATCAATGGTCTTCACTACTGGGTATTACTATATGAATCTTTCATATTTACCAGGTAAGACCCCTTAGTGGATTGAGGGGGGATTTTTCCCCTTTCTTACCGGGTTTGGGACCCCGGGAAAACCTTACGATTCCCATTTTCCCCTTTAAGCTAAAAAGGGTTTCCCAAAAGTGAAAACATGTGATTTCCAAGGGAAGGGTTTTTGGGGGATTGCTTGGTCGCAGGAGGAGCTGATTTTTGTAAATTGTAGTACTCATACAAATTTTGAAATTTTTTCATTTCTCAACCCCCCCCCATTGGGCCCAAAACGAGAGAAGCATAGTCGGGGTTCAAATTCCCAACAGCCAAGGGGGAAATAGGAAATATACGCAGCCACTATTATAGTACTGAGGGCAGTTGCGGGACCTATGCACTACCGACTGAATAGGTTGGTTACCCTAGCCATATTTGACCACCCTTTGATTGACGGGCCTTGATCAAGCCACCCGTCAAACCGAATAAGGATCAAAGGGGGTGTTGCTCCCGCAGGGCGCAGCGTGCAGCATCGTCAACCACCAGGACCCTTCCCTGGAATACAGGATGCCCGCACGGCAAACACACGGGGGGAAAGAGTTCTCCCTGGCCCAAGAGAAGGAACCAGGGGGGGGGTTGCCCCACCCCCTCTCAAGGCCTTTGGCACCAAAAAGCCATTTTGTTTTCACCCCACTGGGACCCTTCCCAGTATGGGCAGCCCTTGGTCCGCTCAAGATCATTGGGACCTCACCCCCCCCACCGGGGCAAGGCAGTTTCCGTTACGGATGGTTTTCACTTAGAGAGACTGAGGGAGGAGTGTGATCGACTCAGAGAACTTAAAAACCAGACAGACCCAGTTGCTCTGTGGGAGTTCTTCAAGCGTGAAACACTTGAAGCAGCCCAGGAGTCTATAGGCTTACACCAGAGAGCAGAGTAGAATTCCATCTCCCTAGAGACATTGGAGGCACTGAAGTGTGTCACATGGGCTTGGCTGAATTGCAATCAGGTCTTGTGTGGTTTTTTGTTACTGGCTTGGACACTGCTGAGAAGGTGAAAGGGAAACAGTTCATAAATATTGCTGGGGGGTTGAGGGCCTTTTTGGTAAATGACTTTTGCCCTGCCTACCAACCGTGAGAAAGCTGAATTGAGCCCTCCTCAAGATGATGCAGTCCACTCAGTGGATTGGGCAATTATCTCAGATCTATGGTGCTTTTGGGAATTTGGTATTTTGAGCATTGTACCAAAGTAAACCCCCCAACATTTTAAATTGGGTGCAATGGTATCACAAAACCTGTGCCGGATCCACCCCTCGACAAGAAACCCCCTCCCCCAACGGAAGCCCCTTGCTGTGGGGGGGGGGCTTTAGGTCCCCAAAGATCTGGGACCGGACCAGAGGGGCTACCCATACTGGAGGGGGCACCAGGAGGGATAGCAAAATGGCTTCCTGGTGCCAAAGGCCTAGAAAAGGGGGGGGGTCACCCCCCCTGGTTTTATTCCATCTTGGACCCGGGAGAACTCTCCCCGTTGTTTGCCGTGCGTGGGATCCCTATTACCAGGAGAAGAGTCCTGGAGGGGTTTAGCGATGCTGACGCTGCGCCCCCGAGGTAGCAACACACCTCTTTGTCCTTTATTTTGGTTAGCGGGTGGCTTGATCAAGGCCCGGGCAAGTCAATGGCGGTCAAATATGGCAGGGTCAACCCGACACTATTCGCTAGCCATAGGTCCCGCATCTGCCATCAGTACTGTAATAGTGGCTGCGTATATTTCTTCATTACCCTGGGTTTGGGGGGAATTTTTAACCCCCAAATATACTTCCCCCCGTTTTGGCTCCATGGGGGGTGGGGGGGGGAGGGAAAAGAAGAATTCAAATTTGTATGAGCACCAAATTTCAAAGATTACTCTCTCCCGACGACCTGCGCAATGCCTCGACCATTCTCTCTGGGAAACACACTCACTCTGGAAACCCTTTCCAGCTTCCAAAAGGGCCGAATGGGAAACGAATGGTTCCCGGGCTCCCAAACCACGTAAAAGGGGAAAATCCCCCCTCAACCACTAAGGAGATTTTCCTGGTAAATATGAAAACTTTCATATAGTAAGTACCTAGTAGTGAAACCATTTATGGTTATCAACATGGATCTTGACATTTTTGAGGTTTATCGGAAAAAAGGTTAAGTATTTTAAAATGATCCCGCACCCCCACAGCGGATGGTAGCCGAAGTTGAGGTTTTTTCACCGACGAGTGTGACCGTTGCGTGCGATATGCAACTTCCTGGGGCTCAAGTTTCTTTTTTCCTCACAAAAAACCCCTTTTAAACAGGTAAAAAGAATTGTCTTTTCCAAACCCGATAGTTTCTGAGGGGAAACGTTTGAGGAACTAGAGAATTTTAATGTATGGCAGTAAAACGTTTTAGGGAAAAAATTATGGTTTTGGAAAATCGACACCAGCTCTTCTTCTAACTTTTAACATTGTCCTTTCCCGAATCGGTTGTTAGCATGGGACCACCTGAAGGTAAAGCCAATTCCCCAAACCATGCGGTGCTTTCCCTGCCAAGGTTATGGGGAATGAGCAACTCTTGCCGTTTTAAAGAAAAAGAAAACCAAAGATTGTAAAGGGTTTGGGACAAAGGCCAAGGAGATGACAACTGTCCAGGTCCCAAAATGCTTTTTCCACTGCAAAGAAGCTCATGAAACTTCTTCAAAAGCAATGTAAAAAGGGACAAATTTAAAAGGAAGTATGGTAATAAGGAGCAAGGGGAAAATTTTGTTTTTCAAGGGGAAAACACTGAGGAAACCTTGCCCCAGGTGCTGCCAAACACCTTATGAAGAGATAATATAAAAAAACTGGATACCCCAATCCAAAGGAACTGTCAGGGAAATTTTGCAAAAGGGGAAAACTGCAAAATCTGTAGCTTTATGGAACCCATTTGTGTAGCCACAAGAGATATGACCAGGGGAAAAACATCCCATTTTCCGAGAGGATTCCAAATTCAAGCCCTTATGGAACCTTTGACAAGGGCCCCTGGGGAGTAGCAGTAATGGTACATCAAGATATTTCCCCTTTCCCGGCCATCCCCTGCAGAGAACACTGCGGTGAAGGCGTGAGAATAGGGTTGACACACCCACACTGTTGCATCCATCTACCTTCCTCCAATTAATCTGAACATTAAAGATTTGGAAGATCTACTTGGGGAGTTGCCACATCCTTTTATCTTGGGGGATTTAATGGTCGGCATACCTCTGGGGGGACCTTTTGCAACCCCCCGAGGAAAGGGGGTTTGGGTCCTTGTTCTTAAGAGTAGGCCTTTTTTTTGAACAAAGACCTCCCAACATTTTCCCAAAATTTAAAAATGGGACATTCTCCAAAATAGACCCTCAATAGGGTACCCGATTCACAGTTTAAATTCACTTGCGGGCTGGGAAAACTTTCATGGAAGTGACCACTTTTCCCAAACTTTTTGGGGGAGGTGAATGGTATTCCAGCCAATGGGGGCAGGAGGCGATTGAATATGGGACTGGAATCTTTTTAGATCAAAGCAGTATTGCAAGGTCTGTGAAAAATTTCCAGTGTATTCAAAAGGGTGTTAAACACCTCACATCACAATTAAACTTTCAGCAGAAGCATCCCTTCCGAAAAAGTGCGGCCATTACCGTCGACCCCCCGTTTCCATGGTGGGCTGATGAGTGCCAACAAGCGTCAGAGCAAGAAAAACTGCATTAAAGGGAAATGAAACGACGCCCCAGCATTGTACCTTTATCAATTTCAAGAAACCCACCAAGGGCCCGGCGCGTGCTAAAGGGGGCTAGACAAAGTCGTGGAGACAGTATGTCTCCCGATTAACCGGGGCTCCTTGCATGGGTATGGGGGAAGGTGCGTAAAAATTTCTGGAAAGAGTATCCTGCACAACCTGCTCTAAATAGATGGCATAATCATTAAAATAAAAAAAATGTTGCAAATGGCTAGCTAAATACATGGGAGATCTCCTCTGGAAGATCTTCACTGCTCGTTCTCCCTTTTTGGGCCCGGGAAAAGAAAACACCCAGTGTCGTTTTCAATAGGATGGGAGCAGAACTTCCTACAAATTTTCCATTTTTTCGCAGGAGATGGGCTCTGCTTTGCAGCCGACGTAAGACTGCCTCAGGGAAATGACGGTATTCCATACCAAATATATCCCACTTACCAGAGAGCTCCCAGAAGTTCCCGTTAGACCTATTTTAAAAGGGTTATAGAGAGGGCACAGTGCCATCCAATAGAGAAGATAAACTTTCCCGTTCCCAAAACTAGCAAAAAAGCTTCCGTACCAGGAAATTGCAGACCAAATTTTCCCCCACCGCTCATCTGCAAGCTGATGGAGAAAAAGGTCAACTTTATTTACATGGCTGCTGGAAAAAAAAAACATGTTGCCCCCCTATCAATAGGCTTTAGAAAAAAAAGACAACCCCAAAGCACTTGTGAGGAGGAAACTGCTATCCCGGTTCCTTCAACAGCGACTTCACATGATAGCGTCTTCTTTGACCCTTTAAAGGCTTTCATACTACTTGGAAGCATGGCTACCCTGAACTGTATGACATTGGTTTAAGAGGAGATTTCCCACTTTCTACAAAACTTCCTTGCTGACAGGAAGTTTAGAGTTTCGGGGAGAAAAAAGTTTTCTCTAACCTGGAAACAGCTGGAAGGGGGCCCACAAGGGAGTGTTTAAATGTGACCCCGTTTGCCATTGCTACAAATGAAATTGTAAAGTTGTTCCCCAAATGCTGTCTCATGTAAAAGTATGTGGTGACTTTACCCTGTACTGCTCAGGGGGAAACTTACAGGATGTGCAAGGACGCATGCAGACGCAAAAATCGGTTTTTACAGTGGGCAACATATCATGGGTTCAAAATTTTTTCCCAAAAAGACCATGGCTTACTTTCCACAAACGAGGAAGTTCCATCCTTCCCTCTATTTAGGAAAAACCCCCTGCAAATTTTCCCAAAAGGTGAAATACTTGGGTCTAATTTTTTACTCAAGAATTACATAGTGCCTCACTCAAACATTAAAAATGAAAGGGTACAAAGCACTTAGTATTTTGCGGGTTCTTTCACATTTATCTTGAGGTTTCAGACCGCAAAAACCCTTTTACGGGTTTACCGAGCGCTTATTTTGTATAAGCTTGACTAGGAGTGAACTTATTCATCTGCAACTCCCACTGTTTTTTCCGGTTTTGACTCATTCAAATGAAGCCTCAGAAACTGACGGGGGGTTCAAGTCTTCATGTGGAGTTCCTGTATGCGAGAGTGGAGAACCCCCTCTTTCTTTCACCGGGACTACATGAACCTGATTTACTACACGAGACCAAAGGATTTCCGGGGCTCCTACATCCGATTGGTTTTTTTAACCCCCCCTTTAGGATAGCCGATCCTATGGGAGGGGAAGAGGAATCTTTTAGAAAAACTTAATTTAGTCTCCTAAGGTTCTGCTGTTGGGTTTCCCCCAAATTTTCCCCCCTTTGGGCTAATCAAGTGGAATTGGGAAAGGGGAGAGATCTGAAGCAGAAGTCGAGAGAATTTCTTCAGACTTTCTAATACCAAGGATCGGCCATATATACAGATGGGTTTGAAATTAAAATGGGGTGGGTTTGCAGCAGTGAGGGGAAAGGGAAAACTGCATCTGGCAGCTTTCTCTGCAGCCTCGTCTTCATGCGAGTTCATGCCACCTTGCAGCAGTTAAGGGTACTGAGACCTTTGAACCTTCTATTGTAATATATTGTGACTCCGTAGTGCCTTGCAAGCAACAAAGCTTTTAAAATCATCACATCCAAAGGGGAGGGAGGTTCAGATTGGTTGACTGATGCCAACACTAAAAAGATAATCTTGTTGGGTGCCAACGCATGTTGGTGTCAGTGGGAATGACGAGCTGACGGAAGGCCAGGCAGCTGCCGCTCACCTTTTGATCCGTTTTCTTCTCCCACCACCACCTGAAAACCCCGATCAGGATTGTCTTCGGATAAAAGGAAAGGGAAAAATGGAGGCATAAACCCCCGAAATAAACTGTGAAGATTAGAGATACCTTGGCAGTTGGGTGACTAGCATCCATCCCAAATGAAAAGTGGAAGTTGTATTAAAAAGGCTAAGAATCGGGCACATAAACTGACTCATGGGCCGATATGCCTAAAAACAAAAACTTTTTGAGGGATGCCAAAGCCCCTTAACATCCACATGTAGTGGAAAGATGTGCAACTTCTCAACCCAAAAACGTATGTATTTTTCCCCCCTATACACGAAAAATGTTTGGGGGAGGATTTTGACATATAGGGTCTTATTAGTTTCCTTGGGGGACTTATTCCAAAAAATTTAATTATGCATAATGTTTAGCAAAAACTTTTTCACTTAGAGTATAATATTTATGCTTTAATTTTTTTATCTATTAAGTTTTTAAAGTTTTAAAAAATTTTTAAAATTTCTATTTAAAAAGGTATTTTGCTGTAAGAAACCCTTTGTGTTGACGGGGGCAGATAATTTTAAATAATCAATCAATCAATCCTCCCCTAACGGAGGTAAGGAAGGTGATTTCCAAGTTGAAGTGCAGAGAAGCCACAGGCATATGTGATATCCCTGCTGTACTTCTAAAGGCTGGGGGCTCAGGCTTGCATGCAGTCTTGACTGCCATCTAGCAGTCTGGTACCTTTCTCCCTGACCTGCTGAGGGGTGTGGTCATCCCTCTCGGGGGGGGGGGGGGGAAAAGGGAACGTTGGGGCTGAGCAAATAAAGTGGATTCCCCTTCTCACATAAGGCAAAGTTTTTGCCAAAAATTCTTTCCAAAAGGATCCGCAAAACCTATAAGGGACAGAGACCTCCGGTCTCGATTAACTCCTGGCAAGTCCTGAATAGATCACATTTTAGTGCTTCAAGTAATTGTGAAACAGAGTCGTGAGTTCGGTCATGGGTTGCATGCAGCATACATCGACCTTGTTGATTCAGGGGTGGGCAAGGTGTGTCCCTTTCACCAAAAATTTCAACACCATCTGGACTGGTAATGGGCCCAAGTATACCCAAATATTATTTGGAGCAACACGGCAAATTCAAGATCTCAGACCTTTACATTGCCGACGATGTTCTTCCATTTGACCCTGCGTCCTGGGGGCGGCTCTTGATGCTTTAGTAATGAAGCAGAAGCCCCTTGGCCCCAGGGTCTCCGAAAATAAAATTTAGGACTTGTGGGCCCGTTTGGAACCCTCAACGATCCATCTTGCAATGAGGGGCGCTGAATTTACAAGAGTTTTTGAACCCTTTGGGAGCGTTCCATACTCTAGGCTTTTAGACCCCAGAAGTCGTAACGGGTTGGTCTGGCAACAGGGAAAAAGAACTCGATCAAAAGGGCATTGGAGGGGGGTACCATGCAAGGCCAAACTACTATCTCCATGGCCTTAAAACTGCCAGTTTTTTCTTGTGGAAGCGAAACCTGGGCGCATTTTAGTTCCTTACAGTCTAGTTTTGAGCCTTTTACAACAAATCTTTTTTCCGATCATGGGAAAAAATTGGGAGGACTAGTCTCCAACCCACGGCATGGGACTCATTTCTTTATAATCAGGGGTCGCCCAAATTTAGGCTATTGGGCACCTAGCAGGGTCGCCTATTGATGCCCAGCCCATCGGTTGGCCTTTGCGAGACATTCCTGGGTGGAGGAGGTCGTGGCTTTTTGGGCCCTTTACGAGACCTGTCGCGAGGAATTAGAATGGGCCAGGGCCTGCCTGGAAACTGTGGCTGGAAGCGAAGGGTGGATTCGCATGTCCCCCCGTCGGCGTTAGCCCCTTATATGATGTGATGAACACACACACACCACACACACACACACACACACACACACAACCCACACACACACACACAACAACCCCAACACACACAATGTGTGTGTGGTTTTGCGTGTGTGTGTGTACCTATCTATCTATTATCTATATATATATATATATATATATATATAATATAATATAATTTTTATATATAAAATTATATATCTATATATTTTGTATATTTATATATTAAAATAATATTTTTAAATATATATAATAATATAAAATATATAAAATATATTATAAAATATATTTTAAATATATATATATATATATATTTATATTTATTATCACATATATTATATTATATATTAATATTATATATTTAATTTATATACACATAATATATATATATATATATATATATATAAAATATAATATATTTTATCTGTATATTATTTTTTAAAATTTTATAATATTTATATATTATTATTTTATATATAAATTTTTTATAATATATATATTATAAAATATATATATATGATATATAAAGTATTTATATATATATTATATTATATATTTAAAATATATATTCTTTAAAATTATGTATAAATTACATATACTATACCCCCACACGCACACACACCACCACACCACACACACACACACAATAATATATATAATTATATATAATATAATATATATAATACAATAATTTATATAATATATATACACCACACCACACATATATATATATAATATATATTATTTTTAATATATTATATATATAATATATTATATATAAAATATTTTATTTTATACACACCCCACACATATAATATTATAATATATATATATATATATATATATATTTTAAATATATATATATAATAATATAAACCCCCACCACAAAACCCAACACACTATAAATATAATATATATATTAAAATATATATATATATATTTTATATATATATAATATATATGTTGTGGGTGTGTGTGTGTGTGTGTGTGTGTGTGTATATGTATATGTATATGTTATGAACAAATATAATATAATATATTATATATATATTATAATATATATATAAAAAAATATATACTATATCTATATCTATATATATAATATAATTAAAATATATTAAAATATAATTATGTAATATATATTGTGTGTGTGGGGTGTGTGGTGGTGGTGGGTGTGGTGTTTATACTTTTTTTCGTTTTAATTCGTCGCTTTAATGGTGGGTGGGGTGGGGTGTGGGTTTTGGGATAAATTATATATATATATATAATATATATATAAATATATAATATATATGTGTGTGTGTGGGTGGTGTGTGTGTGTGGGTGGGTGGGTGTTTGTGTTGGGGGTTTGTGTGGGGTGGGGTTCATACAATATATAAATATAAATTAAATAAATTATATATGATATAAAAATAATTTCAATAATAATACAATTATATAGTAATAAAATTATATATTTTAAAATTTTATTAACCTATTTTACATATTATATAATATATAATTATATTATATTTATTTCTAATATATAAAATATATATATTATATTATATATATAATTTTATTCATATTATTTAAATATATAATATACATATTTTTTTATTATATAATATATATTAATATTATAATTTTATATTATATATATAGATATGTGTGTGTTTGTGTGTGTTGTGTGTGTGGTGTTGTGTTGTGTGGGTTTTTGTAGCATACATATATTAAATATATAATATATTATATATTATATATATATATATATGTTTATAATATAAATATTATATCGATTATATAATAAAATATATATATATTATATATTATATTATAAAATATAAAATTTTTAAAAATACTATATATATACTCAACATTATATTATATATATATTAAATTATATATATTATATATTTTATATATATATATATATTATTATATATATATACACATATATATACACAAACACACACCACACATTGGGGTTTAGTGCCTGCTTCGAAAGACTTTGTTTCGTTTTTTATTGACATAGGAAAAGGAGGTATGTAATTTTTTCCCTGCAAATTTTTTTCTTCCCCCCTCGTTTATATAACAATCATGCAATATAATAATATTTATATATATATATATATATTATATTTATATATATTATATATTGTTATATATTATTATATATAAAATTAAAAAATTTTATACATATAAAATTTTAAAATTATATATATATATATTATATATAATATATTATAATTTATGCTTTTAATTGGGTTTATTTTTGTATATATATTATAATTATAATATTATATTTTTATATATATTATATATTATATTACTTATTAGTAATTCATACACACACACCCCACACACACACCACAAACCCCAACACACAAACCCCCCACACACACCAAAAACCCCACCCATCACCTTGGGTTCCCCAGCTTTTCCCCCCAAGCTTCATGGTAGGTTTTGGGGCCCGCCAGAGCGAGGCGGACGAGTAACTCCCACTCCAAACCTGCGCCCCCACATTTGCCCCCACAGTGGGGGCCCAGAGCCCGCCTTGCTTGCTGGGGGGGAGGGCAACAACCCCCCCCTCAGCATATCCATTTTTTCTTGACGTTTCCCGGGGGGTCTTTCTGGGGGGAAAGGGGGACTCCCCCCCAGCCACCCCATTACCCCCGGGTGATAGGGGCAGGTGATGGTATGGGGCCAGAGCGTGTCCACGCGCCGGTGGGCCATAGCCCGTACCTCGAGGGCCCCCTGCTGCTCCGAAACCTGGAAAGCAAGGGGCCCAGTTCCCAGGGTGGCATAAAATTTTTAACTATTATATAATATTATATAATATATATATATATATATATATATATATATATTATATAATATATACAATTATATATTATATATGTTATATATATATATTTTTAATAATATACTATTTATTATAATATATATTTATTATTTTTTATATATGGTGTGCACATATATTTTTATATTTAATATTATAAAATTTATCTATATATATATATAAAAATATATATATATAATAATATCGATATATATAAAAAAATATATATTTATAATATATATATATTATATAATAAATGTATTTCAAAAATTTAATAATATATATATATATATAATATATATCATATTTTTAATTATATATAAAATTATATTATATTAAAATATATATTAATATATATATATTATAAATAATATATATATAATTATAAAATATATGATTTTCAATAAATATATATAAATATATATATTATATATATATATATACCCACTTTTCCGTATATAAATCTAGATATTTTTTTTGTGTTTTTTTCACCATAGTACAAAAACAGTTTTTTAAAAACAATTCATAAAGGTATATTAGGCTTTACTACAAATACATATATAATAATACAATAATTCATTTTCAATATTTGTGTTTCATCGAGGGGGAGGGCCTCAAAAAAACCCTGTTTGCAGTCATACACGGAGCAGTCTCAATGCTAACATCTTTTTACAAGGTAATCCCTCGTTATCCCGGAGCTGTCACGAACTGATTCACTTTTTTTTCTTTTCTTTCTTTTTTTTTCTCTCTCCTTTTTTCTTTTTTTTTCTGGAGTTGACGGCCTGCCCCTTTGAAAGAATTTGTTTTGTTTTATTGTAACATGGAAAAGGCAGATATGAATTTTTTTCCCAAAAATTTTATCTTCCCTCTTGTTGATATAAAATACTGCATATGATGAATATTTTTGTTGCGTGTGTATGTGTCAATATGTGTCTGTGTGAAATATAAAAATTATATATAATATATATATATAATATATATTAAAATATATATAATTACATAGTTTTTATGTATATAGGGGTACAAAAAACACACGCACAACACACACACACTTTTAAAATATGTTTATTTAGTATGTATATATATATGTATTTTATATATATATTTAATATTTATATATTATATTTTAATATTATATTTAATTTATATATATTGTATAATATAAATATATATATAATATACATATATAATATAAATATAAATTTTAATAATTTAAAATATAAAAAATATAATATATATATTATATATATATATATATATATAATATAATATATATATATATACAACATATATATATATATTTTAAATTATATAAGTGTGTGTGTGTGTGTGCGTGTGTAATATATATAATATAATATATATATAATTTAAAAATATATAATTTTAAAATATATTATTTTTGTATAATAATATATATATTTATATATAATATAATATATATAAAATATATATATTATAACAAATACATAATATATATATATATATAATATATATATATATTATTTTATATATATAATAACACACACACAAACCACCATATATATATATTATATATATATATATATGTATGTATATATATATATATTATAATTATTATATAATATATATAAATATAATATAAAATTTTATATAATATATAATATATATTATTTATATTTTATATATGTATATAATATAATATATATTAATATACATATATATAAAATTAAAATATATATATATAAATATATATATATAATATAATATATATATATATAATATACATATAATTTTACATAAATATAATATACATATAAAAGTGTGTGTTGTGTGTGCGTGTGTGTATTTTTACGCATATATAATAAAAAAAATAGTAATATATTAATTTAAATTTTTATATAATATATATATATATATTATAAATAAATTTTTCACACAGAACTATATGTACAATACAACGCACACACAAAAATTCATACATATGCATGTATGTGCTTTTATCAACGAAGAGGGAAAAATAAAAATTGTTTGGAAAAATTACGATTCTGCCTTTTCCAGTTACGAAAATAAAAAAGAAACAAAAATTCCCTTTTTAAGCAGGTCAGTCAAATCCCGGAAAAAAAAAAAAAAAAGGAGGAGAGAAAAAGAAAGAAAAAAAAAAAAAGTGAAATCAGTTTTGTGACAGCTGCCGGCGATAACCCCAGGGAATTTTCCTTGTACAATATGTTAGCATTTAACATGCTCCGTGTATGACATGCAAAAATGGGTTTTTGAGGGCCCTCCCCCTCGTGAAAAAACAAATTATAAAAAAGTAAAATTTTAGGGTTTTATTATATATGTATTATTTTTATGTAAAAAACCTATATATTTCCCCTTTTTGAATGGTAAAAAAACCCGTTATTAAAACTATGGGAGAAAAACCAACAAAACAATTTCTAGATTATATACGGAAAGTGTGTGTATATATATATATATATATTTATATAATATATATATTATATATATATATTTTAAATAATATATATAAATATATACATAACAAATATATTATTATATATATATATATATATATTTTGAAATACATATATATTAGTATATAA
>NW_023650923.1:90383-95383 GCF_015228065.2 Penaeus monodon | reverse complement strand
CTGGATGGCGGACTGGTCAGGGCAGGAATTATCAATGGCGGCGGCGATGGTCGAGTCATCCACGTATTTCCAACGATGCTCGGTATCAAGGAGAGCATCGATAATCATGACTAGGAAGCATAGGGGGCCCATTCTAGTCCCCTGGGGGACTCCGCACGTGAGTGGCAGAAGGCTGGAGACTTGACCCTGCACGCACACGGAATGTTGCCTGTTGGAGAGAAAGTCTGCCAGCCAGGGGCTGAGGCACTCCCTGATGCCTGTGGAAGCTGCTGCTTTTGAGATGACCGTAGTGTGGTCCACCAGGTCGTAAGCTTTCTTGAAGTCTATGAAGATGCTGGTGACGGAGGATTTGCGCTTGTCAAGGTGGGAGTAGACGAAGTCGAGGAAGCTGACGAGGCAGTGTGTGGTGGAAGAGGAGCGCATGTTGCCGAACTGCCGAGTGTCAACGCTGGGCGCGAGGTCCTGGTAAGCCCAGTCGGCGACAAAGCTTTCACACAGCAGGCTGGGCAACGGAGTAATGGCGATGGGTCGTAGTTCGCCGAATGAGGCGGGGCTTGGGGTTTTCCCGATGGCGGTGACAAATGCGGTCTTCCATTGTGATGGGCACTTAGACTGTTGCAATGAGGCGTTTATAATGGAAGTAAGAGGAGTGGCAAGTTCCATTGCGAACTCCTTGATGAGGCACATTGGCAGGTCAAGGGGAGTGGTGGCTCTCTTGATGCGGATTCTTCCCAGCTTCTGAAGCACCTGGGACTGACTGACTGTGGGAGCAAGTGAGCGGGCCGGCAGATAGGCGGGGAGACGGGTGGTGTCCAGTGGGGGTAGCTGCTGACAAATTGAGGCGAAATGGTCATTAAGAGCCTCTGCTGCTTCACTGGGGGTAAGGTTGCTGGTGCATGGAAACGTGCACGGCCGATTTGCAAGGCCGCACAGCTCCCGAACTTTTCCGTACCATTGGCTGGGCTGCAGGTGTTGTAGTTTGTTGTGGTAGAAGGTTTTCTGGGCTGTTTTTATTTCCCTGATGACTGTGTTGCGGAGTGATTTGTAGGCGGTGATGTTGTGCAAGTAGAAGGCTTGATTTCTCTGTTGAATGAGGCGTTTGATGTGGCCCCTGATCCAAGGCAGGTCCGATGGGTGTGTACTGAGTGACTTTTCTGGAAAGAAGTGGTGAAAAGCCGTAGTGACGGTCGAGAGATAGTAGTGCCACTTGTCCTCCACATCAACAGCGGTAAGAACGTCAGTCCACGGGTGTTGGGTAATCCACTGCCCAAACTGTATGATTGAGGACTGTGTGAGAGGCCTGTATTTCCTGGTCTTGGTCTGCTTTGGCTGAGAGACGGTGGGCGAAGGCAGCCATAACACTGATACGTGTCTGCTGCGGCCGACAGGAGAATACGGTAGAGGAGGCTGGTACCAGTCATGTAAATCAGTAAGGATCAAATCCAGGGTTCTGTGTTCATAAGTGGGGAAGTTTACTAATTGTGACAGATGGAGCTCATTTTGCAAGTCGAAGGTGTCTATTTCATTAAAATCACCACATATTATCATCTTGCATGACGGGTATCGCATGCGCAGAAGGTCAGTGGTGTGGGTCAGGTGGCTGAGTAGCAGTTGTTTGGTGGGGGCTCGTGGGGGGTGGTAAATCACACAGCAGATGAGGGACGCGGCGAGGCGAGGGTGGTGAGGAGGGTTGACCCGCACCCACAACACTTCCAGGTCAACCGGAACTTCCACGTCCAAGGGGGTGGGCGAGAGGTAATTCTGGGACAACAGGATGACCCCTCCTCCACGTTTGTTTGTGCGGAGGCGATGGAAGATGCTGTAGCCAGGTATATGAATGGTATCAGCCTGGATTTGCCACGCCTCTGTGATGGCTACAATTTCCGGCGATTCAGAAGTGATGATAGTGTGCAGCTCGTCTATTTTGTTGTTGAGGGATGTGACATTAGACAGGAGGAACTTTGGGAAACTGTACCAGAGTCGGGGAACTTCAAAATGTCGGTAGGGTTTAGCTGGTTGGGCCTTCTTTTGCTTGTTCCTAGCCGGAGTATGGGAATGCGCCGTTGAGTGTGACGGCCTCCTTTGCTGCCCCGGGCATGAAAAATGTCTAAATTCTTTAATATGTGTATCACTTCACTGTTTGGGTAACCACAATTGTTTTTAAGAGAATATAATGTTTTTCTGTTGTACCGAAGAAGCACCATACTTAAAATCAGCGGAACACAAATCCAGAGAAAGAGGGAAGGGGGCGAGGCAGTAGGTGGGGGCCGATGTATCGCAAGTAAAGCTCAGTTTCTTAGAAAGTACACCGACACCATGGAATTCACTGAAAAACACTGCACAGCACTTGTACTAGCCTAAGTGAAATCTAAAAATTCCAGGAGCAGAAAAAAAACAGATGAGGCCAACAGCCGGCCTTGGCTGCCCAGGAGCGCCGACTTGCACGTCCGTCTTGTACGGCGTCAGGTAAAACATCATCGACAAAGTCAAGGTCTGAGACCTTGATATTGCCCAGTGTTGCTCCACTCTGACTTTGGCAAGTAGCTCTGCCCATTATCCAGTCCATACAGGTGATGAAACGTGTTGGTGCAAGGACACAGGCTTGCCTCACCCCTGAATTAACAGGGAAGAAGTTCGACATACCCCCACAACACTTTACAGCACTTTAAGTACTAGTATATAGGCTTGCTATTAGGCCAATAATCTGGGTCAGAATTCCCCCGAGCCTCAGGATCTCCCATAGCGATTCCCGATGCACCGAGTCAAACGCCTTCTTGAGGTCAATGTAGGCTGCAAACAACCCATGACCAAACTCATGACGGCATTCCACAATTACTTGAAGTGCTAGTATTCGGTCTATTGTGGACTTGCCTGGAGTGAATCCAGACTGCTGTGATCTCTGTTGCCTTAGTAGGTTGTTGCGGATCCATTTCGGAAGAATGTTGGCAATAACTTTGCCTGGTATGCTGAGAAGTGTAATGCCACATTAGTTGCTACAGTCCCAGCGATCCCCTTTCCCCTTCCAGAGAGGGATGACCACGCCCCCTCAGCAGGTCAGGGGGATTGCTGCCAGACTGCCAGATGGCAGTCAAGACTGCATGCAAGCCCCAAGTCATAGGTTTACTCCCAGCCCTTTAACAGTTCAGCAGGGATATCACATATGCCTGTAGCTTTCCCACTCTTCAGCTTGGAAATTGCCATCCTAATCTCCATTAGGGTAGGAGGTTACTCACTGACAGGTGAGTCTGGCACAGGGTATAGTGATATCGATTGCATCCAAGTTAACTGTTGGAGGGTCTACCTGGTACAACTGCTTAAAATATTCAGCCCAACATTCACAAACCCCAACATGATCTGAGATGATCTATCCATCCACTGAGCGGACTGCAGTCATCTGTGAGGAGGACTTAGAGTTCTGCTTTCTCAGGGCGAAGGTTGTCCATTGTCCAAGCCCTATGCACCAAAGAGCGACGCGAGACATGATTGCCATTCAGCCGAGCCATACGACACGCTTCAGTGGCATCCAATGTCTCCAGGGAGATGGAATTCTGCCTTGCCCTTGGGTGCCAATGGACTCCTGGGCTGCTTCGAGTGTTTCGCACTTGAAGAACTCCCACAGAGCAACTGGGTCTATCATGTTATCAAGTTCTGTTAATTGATCAGAGACTGCCAAGTGAACCCACTGGCACACTCCTCTCTCAGTCTGTCTAAGTGAAACACCTTAGAGTGGCCGCTGAAGGGATGAAGTCGACCCATAGGGTAGGCACAACCAGCCTATGGTCAGTGCCACAGAATTCAGCACTTCGGCAAACTCTACAGTTCTGGAGGATCCTCTTATCGCATGCTAACAAGAATATGGTCGATCTCCTTGGCCACTGTACCCATATCACTATACCATATCAATGTAGGTTGGAGTGCTGGTACCAGGAGCCAGAGATCCTCATTCTCTGGGACCTAGCAAAGTCCCGAAAAAGGGGGCTCTTCTCGCTGCTGGGATCGCCTCCCGAGCCATGGAGGCTGACAGACATCTCATAGCCAGCTCAGTCACAGCCGGATACCGCATTTAAGTCGCCCTGAACAATGTGACTATTTCGCCAGGGGCAATTGTCTGCCACGGATGAGAGTTTGGTGTAGAACGCCTCTTTCACATCGAGTTTGCAAACACCAGTAGGAGCATATACAGCAATAAGATACATGAAGCCAAAGTCATACTTCAGTCTCAATGCCATAATACACTCATCAACCAGTGTCACCTCAATTACCTAGGGCTGAAGTCGGCTGGAGATGGCTATGCTTACTCCTTGGAGGTGATGACCATCGCTGCAGCCCGACCAGTAGTAGGTGTACCCACCCATACTAATTGTACCGCTGCCAGGTCTTCTCACCTCTGAGAGGGCAGCCACCTCAACTCCCAATTGCTCCAATTCCCTCGATAGCTGAGATAACCACTCATCCTGCCACAAGGACCGGATGTTCCAAGTGACTACCCAGAAAGCTCGCCTGAGGTTAAGCCTTGGGCAGTCACTCCTGGTGTACGCCACCTCTGCCGCTCCCACCGACACTGCCCCAAATAAACGGGGTCAGCAGGCTGTGGGGCCCACCATCCAAATGGGGGTTCCCTAGGGTTTTGCCCCACAAGCTTCATGGTGGGTTGGAGCCTGCTGGGGCACAGGCGGAACAAGTAAACTCTTGTTCCCATCCTACGCCCCAACATTTGCCCTCCCAATGGGACCCACACCCTGCCTTGCTTGCTGGGTGTGAGGGACAGCACCCCTCCCCCGGCATATTCATTTATAACGGTAGTTGCCGATGAGTTATCTGGGGGGAGGAGGATAGCAAGGCACACCTCCCCTGAGCCACCCAATAACCCCAGGGTGGCTGTATATATATATATAATAAAAAACCATGACTGCAAAGCAATGGCGAAGTAGCCCCTGGTTACAGTGGCGATCAGGATCGCTCCGGAGCGTGGTGCAGAAACCGGTTAACAACAACCGGAC
>NW_023650923.1:77363-82363 GCF_015228065.2 Penaeus monodon | reverse complement strand
GGAGCTCATTTTGCAAGTCGAAGGGTCTATTTCATTAAAATCACCACATATTATCATCTTGCATGACGGGTAGCGCACGCGCAGAAGGTCAGCGGTGTGGGTCAGGGGGCTGAGTAGCAGTTGTTTGGTAGGGGCTCGTGGGGGGTGGTAAATCACACAGCAGATGAGGGGTGACCCGCACCCACAACACTTCCGGGTCAACCGGAACTTCCACGTCCAAGGGGATAGGCGAGAGGTAATTCTGGGACAACAGGATGACCCCTCCACGTTTGTTTGTGCAGAGGCGATGGAAGATGCTGTAGCCAGGTATATGAATGGTATCAGCCTGGATTTGCCACGCCTCTGTGATGGCTACAATTTACGGCGATTCAGAAGTGATGATAGTGTGCAGCTCGTCTATTTGTTGTTGAGGGATGTGACATTAGACAGGAGGAACTTTGGGAAAACTGTACCAGAGGGCGGGGAACTTCAAAATGTCGGTAGGGTTTAGCTGGTTGGGCCTTCTTTTGCTTGTTCCTAGCCCGGAGTATGGGAATGCGCCGTTGAGTGTGACGGTCTCCTTTGCTGCCCCGGGCATGAAAAATTTCTAAATCTTTAATATGTGTATCACTTCACTGTTTGGGTAACCACAATTGTTTTTAAGAGAATATAATGTTTTTCTGTTTTACCGAAGAAGCACCATACTTAAAATCAGCGGAACACAAATGCCAGAGAAAGAGGGAAGGGGGCGAGGCAGGAGGTGGGGGCCGATGTATCGCAAGTAAAGCTCAGTTTCTTAGAAAGTACACCGACACCATGAATTCACTGAAAAACACTGCACAGCACTTGTACTAGCCTAAGTGAAATCTAAAAATTCCAGGAGCAGAAAAAAACAGATGAGGCCAACAGCCGGCCTTGGCTGCCCAGGAGCGCCGACTTGCACGTCCGTCTTGTACGGCGTCAGGTAAAACATCATCGACAAAGTTTAAGGTCTGAGACCTTGATATTGCCCAGTATTGCTCCACTCTGACTTTGGCTAGTAGCTCTGCCCATTATCCAGTCCATACAGGTGATGAAACGTGTTGGTGCAAGGACACAGGCTTGCCTCACCCCTGAATTAATAGGGAAGAAGTTTGACATACCCCCACAACACTTTACAGCACTTTAAGTACTAGTATATAGGCTTGCTATTAGGCCAATAATCTGGGTCAGAATTCCCCCGAGTCCTCAGGATCTCCCATAGCGATTCCCGATGCACCGAGTCAAACGCCTTCTTGAGGTCAATGTAGGCTGCAAACAACCCATGACCAAACTCATAACAGCGTTCCACAATTTCTTGAAGTGCTAGTATTCGGTCTATTGTGGACTTGCCTGGAGTGAATCCAGACTGCTGTGGTCTCTGGTGCCTTAGTAGGTGGTTGCGGATCCATTTCAGAAGAATGTGGGCAAAAACTTTGCCTGGTATGCTGAGCAGTGTAATGCCACATTAGTTGCTACAGTCCCAGCGATCCCCTTTCCCCTTCCAGAGAGGGATGACCACGCCCCCTCAGCAGGTCAGGGGGATTGCTGCCAGACTGCCAGATGGCAGTCAAGACTGCATGCAAGCCCCAAGTCATAGGTTTACTCCCAGCCTTTAACAGTTCAGCAGGGATATCACATATGCCTGTAGCTTTCCCACTCTTCAGCTTGGAAATTGCCATCCTAATCTCCATTAGGGTAGGAGGTTACTCACTGATGGGTGAGTCTGGCACAGGGTATAGTGATATCGATTGCATCCAAGTTAACTGTTGGAGGGTCTACCTGGTACAACTGCTTAAAATATTCAGCCCAACATTCACAAACCCCAACATGATCTGAGATGATCTATCCATCCACTGAGCGGACTGCAGTCATCTGTGAGGAGGACTTAGAGTTCTGCTTTCTCAGGGCGAAGATTGTCCATTGTCCAAGCCCTATGCACCAAAGAGCGACGTGAGACATGATTGCCATTCAGCCGAGCCATACAACACGCTTCAGTGGCATCCAATGTCTCCAGGGAGATGGAATTCTGCCTTGCCCTTGGGTGCCAATGGACTCCTGGGCTGCTTCGAGTGTTTTGCACTTGAAGAACTCCCACAGAGCAACTGGGTCTATCATGTTATCAAGTTCTGTTAATTGATCAGAGACTGCCATAGTGAACCCACTGGCACACTCCTCTCTCAGTCTGTCTAAGTGAAACACCTTAGAGTGGCCGCTGGAGGGATGAACTCGACCCATAGGGTAGGCACAACCAGCCTATGGTCAGTGCCACAGAATTCAGCACTTCGGCAAACTCTACAGTTCTGGAGGATCCTCTTATCGCATGCTAACAAGAATATGGTCGATCTCCTTGGCCACTGTACCCATATCACTATACCATATCCAGCAATGTAGGTTGGAGTGCTGGTACCAGGAGTCAGAGATCCTCATTCTCTGGGACCTAGCAAAGTCCCGAAAAAGGGGGCTCTTCTCGCTGCTGGGATCGCCTCCCGAGCCATGGAGGCTGACAGACATCTCATAGCCAGCTCAGTCACAGCCGGATACCGCATTTAAGTCGCCCAGAACAATGTGAATATTTCGCCAGGGGCAATTGTCTGCCACGGATGAGAGTTTGGTGTAGAACGCCTCTTTCACATCGAGTTTGCAAACACCAGTAGGAGCATATACAGCAATAAGATACATGAAGCCAAAGCCATACTTCAGTCTCAATGCCATAATACGCTCATCAACCAGTGTCACCTCAATTACCTAGGGCTGAAGTCGGCTGGAGAAGGCTATGCTTACTCCTTGGAGGTGATGACCATCGCTGCAGCCCGACCAGTAGTAGGTGTACCCACCCATACTAATTGTACCGCTGCCAGGTCTTCTCACCTCTGAGAGGGCAGCCACCTCAACTCCCAATTGCTCTAATTCCCTCGATAGCTGAGATAACCACTCATCCTGCCACAAGGACCGGATGTTCCAAGTGCCTACCCAGAAAGCTCGCCTGAGGTTAAGCCTTGGGCAGTCACTCCTGGTGCACGCCACCTCTGCCGCTCCCACCGACACTGCCCCAAATAAACGGGGTCAGCAGGCTGTGGGGCCCACCATCCAAATGGGGGTTCCCTAGGATTTTGCCCCACAAGCTTCATGGTGGGTTGGAGCCTGCTGGGGCACAGGCGGAACAAGTAAACTCTTGTTCCCATCCTACGCCCCAACATTTGCCCTCCCAATGGGACCCACACCCTGCCTTGCTTGCTGGGTGTGAGGGACAGCACCCCTCCCCCGGCATATTCATTTATAACGGTAGTTGCCGATGAGTTATCTGGGAGGGGGAGGGATAGCAAGGCCCCACCTCCCCTGAGCCACCCAATAACCCCAGGGTGGCTGTATATATATATATAATAAAAAAACATGACTGCACAAAGCAATGGCGAAGTAGCCCCTGGTTACAGTGGCGATCAGGATCGCTCCGGAGCAGGTGGTGCTAAGAATCCCCGGTTAACAACAGACCGCCCGACATTGATGAAACTTTGCACATATAATATAAGGACAATGAAAACTGCATCTAACTTACTAACATTACTTGAGGAACTCTCTTTCATTAATTGAGATATTGTTAGACTATGAAGTTAGAAGACTAGGCGAAGACAGTAGATACTAAATGATGGACACGTGCTCTATTAGAGAGGTATACCACAGAGTAGCAAGCAGGAATTAGGGATAGGTTTCTTAGTTCACAAACGTTTAGAAAAGAATATCCAAATTAAATTACACTTCAAATTTACACTTTAGAAGGGAAAGGAGTAAACTCATACAAAAATCACAGCCAAATTTAGCTAACTTGAAGACCAGAGCGACAGAATTTAACATTAACATCCAAACAGTTATTCACTTCTAAACAACGAAGATCTCAACATGGATCAAATCAACAAACAGTTCAATGACATAATAAAGGAAGCTGCACTAGAAGTAGGCGGTAAGTAAAGACCTTATGCAAAAACATATGGTCATGAAAATATCGTCAAACAGGGACAAAACAGAATTAGCTGAACTAACAAAGACTATAAATAAAAGGAAGAGAGAAGATGTACAGAAATTCAAGACTCAAATAATAAACGAAACAGTGATCTCAGATACTAGCACGAAAACAGTTAAAAGGAGATTCGGAATAGGGAGAAATCAATTGTATGCAATAAAGACAGCAGATGGAGAAGTGACATATAATAAGGAAGAAATCATAAGAGTAGTGGAAGACTTCACAGGGGACTATTACAGCTCAAATCATAACCAGGAGACGTACCTAAGCATCATAACAGAAAGAAAAAAAAGAGCACTTAAAGGATGAAGAGAGGGGAAAACACCAGGGAAGATCAGAGAATGTTACAGACATTATAATAGAGCAGGAGAAATTGCAACAGTGAAACTAGCCAATCTTTTTAACAAATGCCTTATCAACTGGAAAATATACATAAAGATGGGACAGCAACTATCAAGCTCCACACGGAAACCGAAAAAAAACAATTAAAAAAGGTGTTAGACAGGGTAATACCATCCTCACCAAACTGTTTCACGCTGGTCTTGAGGAAATATTCAGAAGCTAGAACGGAATACGGAAAGGTATCAAAAAGTAGATGAATACCTAAACAAATCCGAGATTCGCCAGATGCTATTGTTCTCTCAGGAATCGCAAATAGATATTATAGATTATGATATATAGATATATATCGTATATAGAATTATATGATATGTGTGTGTGTGTGTGTGTGTATATATATTATATATTTACATACACACTCACTCATAAGCATATATAGGTATGTGTATGTGTATGTATACACACACACACACACACACACCACACACAAACATGTTGCATTGCATTATTCCACTTTCATATCTATATATATATATATATATATATATATATATATATATATATATATATAATATTATATATAATAATATACATAACATACATATATGTATTCTCTTTAACGGTAGGTCATGCCGTGGGGACAGCA
>NW_023650923.1:53848-58848 GCF_015228065.2 Penaeus monodon | reverse complement strand
GTTTTCTTGGCTGTTTTTATTTCCCTGATGACTGTGTTGCGGAGCGATTTGTAGGCGGTGATGTTGTGCAAGTGGAAGGCTTGATTTCTCTGTTGAATGAGGCGTTTGATGTGGCCCGTGATCCAAGGCAGGTCCGATGGGTGTGTACTGACTGACTTTTCTGGAAAGAAGTGGTGAAAAGCCGTAGTGACGGTCGAGAGATAGTAGTGCCACTTGTCCTCCACATCAACAGTGGTAAGAACGTCAGTCCACGGGTGTTGGTAATCCACTGCCCAAACTGTATGATTGAGGACTGTGTGAGTGGCCTGTATTTCCTGGTCTTGGTCTGCTTTGGCTGAGAGACGGTGGGCGAAGGCAGCCATAACACTGATACGTGTCTGCTGCGGCCGACAGGAGAATACGGTAGAGGAGGCTGGTACCAGTCATGTAAATCAGTAAGGATCAAATCCAGGGTTCTGTGTTCATAAGTGGGGAAGTTTACTACTTGTGACAGATGGAGCTCATTTTGCAAGTCGAAGGTGTCTATTTCATTAAAATCACCACATATTATCATCTTGCATGACGGGTATCGCACGCGCAGAAGGTCAGTGGTGTGGGTCAGGTGGCTGAGTAGCAGTTGTTTGGTGGGGGCTCGTGGGGGGTGGTAAATCACACAGCAGATGAGGGACGTGGCGAGGCGAGGGTGGTGAGGAGGATTGACCCGCACCCACAACACTTCCAGGTCAACCGGAACTTCCACGTCCAAGGGGGTGGGCGAGAGGTAATTCTGGGACAACAGGATGACCCCTCCTCCACGTTTGTTTGTGCGGAGGCGATGGAAGATGCTGTAGCCAGGTATATGAATGGTATCAGCCTGGATTTGCCACGCCTCTGTGATGGCTACAATTTACGGCGATTCAGAAGTGATGATAGTGTGCAGCTCGTCTATTTTGTTGTTGAGGGATGTGACATTAGACAGGAGGAACTTTGGGAAACTGTACCAGAGTCGGGGAACTTCAAAATGTCGGTAGGGTTTAGCTGGTTGGGCCTTCTTTTGCTTGTTCCTAGCCCGGAGTATGGGAATGCGCCGTTGAGTGTGACGGCCTCCTTTGCTGCCCCGGGCATGAAAAATGTCTAAATTCTTTAATATGTGTATCACTTCACTGTTTGGGTAACCACAATTGTTTTTAAGAGAATATAATGTTTTTCTGTTGTACCGAAGAAGCACCATACTTAAAATCAGCGGAACACAAATCCAGAGAAAGAGGGAAGGGGGCGAGGCAGTAGGTGGGGGCCGATGTATCGCAAGTAAAGCTCAGTTTCTTAGAAAGTACACCGACACCATGGAATTCACTGAAAAACACTGCACAGCACTTGTACTAGCCTAAGTGAAATCTAAAAATTCCAGGAGCAGAAAAAAAAACAGATGAGGCCAACAGCCGGCCTTGGCTGCCCAGGAGCGCCGACTTGCACGTCCGTCTTGTACGGCGTCAGGTAAAACATCATCGACAAAGTCAAGGTCTGAGACCTTGATATTGCCCAGTGTTGCTCCACTCTGACTTTGGCTAGTAGCTCTGCCCATTATCCAGTCCATACAGGTGATGAAACGTGTTGGTGCAAGGACACAGGCTTGCCTCACCCCTGAATTAATAGGGAAGAAGTTTGACATACCCCCACAACACTTTACAGCACTTTAAGTACTAGTATATAGGCTTGCTATTAGGCCAATAATCTGGGTCAGAATTCCCCCGAGTCTCTGGATCTCCCATAGCGATTCCCGATGCACCGAGTCAAACGCCTTCTTGAGGTCAATGTAGGCTGCAAACAACCCATGACCAAACTCATGACGGCATTCCACAATTACTTGAAGTGCTAGTATTCGGTCTATTGTGGACTTGCCTGGAGTGAATCCAGACTGCTGTGGTCTCTGGTGCCTTAGTAGGTGGTTGCGGATCCATTTCAGAAGAATGTGGGCAAAAGCTTTGCCTGGTATGCTGAGCAGTGTAATGCCACATTAGTTGCTACAGTCCCAGCGATCCCCTTTCCCCTTCCAGAGAGGGATGACCACGCCCCCTCAGCAGGTCAGGGGGATTGCTGCCAGACTGCCAGATGGCAGTCAAGACTGCATGCAAGCCCCAAGTCATAGGTTTACTCCCAGCCTTTAACAGTTCAGCAGGGATATCACATATGCCTGTAGCTTTCCCACTCTTCAGCTTGGAAATTGCCATCCTAATCTCCATTAGGGTAGGAGGTTACTCACTGATGGGTGAGTCTGGCACAGGGTATAGTGATATCGATTGCATCCAAGTTAACTGTTGGAGGGTCTACCTGGTACAACTGCTTAAAATATTCAGCCCAACATTCACAAACCCCAACATGATCTGAGATGATCTATCCATCCACTGAGCGGACTGCAGTCATCTGTGAGGAGGACTTAGAGTTCTGCTTTCTCAGGGCGAAGATTGTCCATTGTCCAAGCCCTATGCACCAAAGAGCGACGTGAGACAATGATTGCCATTCAGCCGAGCCATACAACACGCTTCAGTGGCATCCAATGTCTCCAGGGAGATGGAATTCTGCCTTGCCCTTGGGCCAATGGACTCCTGGGCTGCTTCGAGTGTTTTGCACTTGAAGAACTCCCACAGAGCAACTGGGTCTATCATGTTATCAAGTTCTGTTAATTGATCAGAGACTGCCATAGTGAACCCACTGGCACACTCCTCTCTCAGTCTGTCTAAGTGAAACACCTTAGAGTGGCCGCTGGAGGGATGAACTCGACCCATAGGGTAGGCACAACCAGCCTATGGTCAGTGCCACAGAATTCAGCACTTCGGCAAACTCTACAGTTCTGGAGGATCCTCTTATCGCATGCTAACAAGAATATGGTCGATCTCCTTGGCCACTGTACCCATATCACTATACCATATCACAATGTAGGTTGGAGTGCTGGTACCAGGAGTCAGAGATCCTCATGCTCTGGGACCTAGCAAAGTCCCGAAAAAGGGGGCTCTTCTCGCTGCTGGGATCGCCTCCCGAGCCATGGAGGCTGACAGACATCTCATAGCCAGCTCAGTCACAGCCGGATACCGCATTTAAGTCGCCCAGAACAATGTGAATATTTCGCCAGGGGCAATTGTCTGCCACGGATGAGAGTTTGGTGTAGAACGCCTCTTTCACATCGAGTTTGCAAACACCAGTAGGAGCATATACAGCAATAAGATACATGAAGCCAAAGCCATACTTCAGTCTCAATGCCATAATACCTCATCAACCAGTGTCACCTCAATTACCTAGGGCTGAAGTCGGCTGGAGAGGCTATGCTTACTCCTTGGAGGTGATGACCATCGCTGCAGCCCGACCAGTAGTAGGTGTACCCACCCATACTAATTGTACCGCTGCCAGGTCTTCTCACCTCTGAGAGGGCAGCCACCTCAACTCCCAATTGCTCTAATTCCCTCGATAGCTGAGATAACCACTCATCCTGCCACAAGGACTGGATGTTCCAAGTGCCTACCCAGAAAGCTCGCCTGAGGTTAAGCCTTGGGCAGTCACTCCTGGTGCACGCCACCTCTGCCGCTCCCACCGACACTGCCCCAAATAAACGGGGTCAGCAGGCTGTGGGGCCCACCATCCAAATGGGGGTTCCCTAGGATTTTGCCCCACAAGCTTCATGGTGGGTTGGAGCCTGCTGGGGCACAGGCGGAACAAGTAAACTCTTGTTCCCATCCTACGCCCCAACATTTGCCCTCCCAATGGGACCCACACCCTGCCTTGCTTGCTGGGTGTGAGGGACAGCACCCCTCCCCCGGCATATTCATTTATAACGGTAGTTGCCGATGAGTTATCTGGGAGGAGGAGGGATAGCAAGGCACACCTCCCCTGAGCCACCCAATAACCCCAGGGTGGCTGTATATATATATATAATAAAAAAAACATGACTGCACAAAGCAATGGCGAAGTAGCCCCTGGTTACAGTGGCGATCAGGATCGCTCCGGAGCAGGTGGTGCTAAGAATCCCCGGTTAACAACAGACCGCCCGACATTGATGAAACTTTGCACATATAATATAAGGACAATGAAAACTGCATCTAACTTACTAACATTACTTGAGGAACTCTCTTTCATTAATTGAGATATTGTTAGACTATGAAGTTAGAAGACTAGGCAAAGACAGTAGATACTAAATGATGGACACGTGCTCTATTAGAGAGGTATACCACAGAGTAGCAAGCAGGAATTAGGGATAGGTTTCTTAGTTCACAAACGTTTAGAAAAGAATATCCAAATTAAATTACACTTCAAATTTACACTTTAGAAGGGAAAGGAGTAAACTCATACAAAAATCACAGCCAAATTTAGCTAACTTGAAGACCAGAGCGACAGAATTTAACATTAACATCCAAAACAGTTATTCACTTCTAAACAACGAAGATCTCAACATGGATCAAATCAACAAACAGTTCAATGACATAATAAAGGAAGCTGCACTAGAAGTAGGCGGTAAGTAAAGACCTTATGCAAAAACATATGGTCATGAAAATATCGTCAAACAGGGACAAAACAGAATTAGCTGAACTAACAAAGACTATAAATAAAAGGAAGAGAGAAGATGTACAGAAATTCAAGACTCAAATAATAAACGAAACAGTGATCTCAGATACTAGCACGAAAACAGTTAAAAGGAGATTCGGAATAGGGAGAAATCAATTGTATGCAATAAAGAAAGCAGATGGAGAAGTGACATATAATAAGAATGAAATCATAAGAGTAGTGGAAGACTTTCACAGGGATCTATACAGCTCAAATCCAGTAACCAGAGACGTACCTAGCATCACAACAGAAGAAATAAAAAGAGCACTTAAAGGCATGAAGAGAGGGAAAACACCAGGGGAAGATAGAATTGTTACAGACCTTATAATAGATGCAGGAGAAATTGCAACAGTGAAACTAGCCAATCTTTTTAACAAATGCCTTATCAACGGGAAAACTCCGAATGCCCGGAAAAATGCAACAATTAATTT
>NW_023650923.1:38848-41348 GCF_015228065.2 Penaeus monodon | reverse complement strand
ATATAAAAAGGGGGGGGGTTTTTTTTTTAAAAAAAAAATTTTTAAAAAAAAAAAATTTTAAATTTTAAGGGGGTTTTTTTTGGAAATTTAAAATTTAAAAAATTTTAAAATTTTTTTCCAAAAAAAAAAAAAAATTTTTATTAAGGGGGGTTTTTTTTTTTTAAAATTCCCCTTTTTAAAAAAAAAATAAGAAAAAAAGGGGGTTTTAAAAAAAATTTTTTTTTTTTTTTTGCCTTTTTAATTTTTTTTGGCCAAAAAAATTTAAAAACAGGGTTTTTTGGGGGGGGCCCCTTTTTAAAAATTTTTAAAAACCAAAAAAAATTTTTTAAAAAATTTTTTTTTTTTTTAAAGGGGAAAGCCCAAAAATTTTTTCCCCCTTTTTTTAAAAAAAAAATTCCCCGGGGGGCCCCCCCAAAAATTTTTTAAAAAATTTTTTAAAAAAAAAAATTTTTGGGGGGTTTTTTTTTTAATTAAAAAAAAAATTTTTTTTTAAAAAAAGGAAAAAATTTTTTTTTTAAATTTGGGGGGTTTTAATTTAAAAATTTTTAAAAAAGAATTTTTTAAAATTGGGAAAAAAGGAAAAAAAAATTTTAAAAAAACCTTCCCTTTTTTAAAAATTTTTTTGGGGGGGCCCTTTTTTCTCCCCAAAAAACCCCAAAAAAAAAAAAGGGGGTTTCCCCCTTTTTAAGGAAAAATTTAAAAAAATTTTTAAAAAAAAAAAAAAAAATTTTTTTTTTTTTTCCGGGTTTTTTTTTTTTTAAAAGGGAAATTGGGAAAAAAAAAAACCCCTTTTTTTTTTTAAAGGAAAAAATTTTTTTTTTTTTAAAAACCCCTGGGTTTTTTTTTTTTTTTTTTTTTTCTTTTTTAAAAAAGGGGGGTTGGGGTTTTTATTTCCCAAAAATTTTTTTCCCCTTTTTTAAAAAATTTTTTTTAAAATTTTTTCCCCAAAAAAAAAAAATTTTTTTTTTTTTTTTAAAAAAATTAAACCCCCAAAAAAAAATTTAAAGGGGGGGAAAATTTTGGGGTTTGGGAAAAATTTTTTTTAAAAAAAAATTTTTTTAATTTTTAAAAAAAAAACCAAAAAAAAAAAAAAAATTTTTTTTAAAAAAAAAATTTTTTCCCAAATTTAAAATTTTTTTTTCCCCCCTTTTTTTTTTCCCTTGGAAAAAAATTAAAAAAAAACCTTTTCCCCCGGGGTGGGAAGGGGGGGAAAAAAGGGTTTGGGAAAAAAAAAAAAAAACCCCCCCCCCCCAAAGGAAAAAATTTTTTTAAAAAGGAAAAACCCCCTTTTTTTTTTTTTAAATTTAAATTTTTTTTTTTAAAAAAAAATTTTTTTTTAAAAAAAATTTTAAAAAAAAAAACCCATTTTTTTGCCCAAAAATTTTTTAAAGGGTTTTTTTTTGGGGGAAGGGGGGGGTTTTTCCGGAAAAACCCCCCCTTTTTTCCCCCCTTTCTTGGGGGGGTTTTTTTTTCCCAATTCCCCCCGGGGGGAAAAATTTTTTTTTTTTTTTTTAAAAATTTTTTTTTTGGGGGGGGTTTCCCCCCGGGGGGGTAGGGGGGGGGTAATTTTTTAAAAAAAAAACCCCGGGGGGGAAAAAAAAGAGGGGGGGGGGGTTTGGGGGTTTTTTTAAAAAAAGGGGAACCCCCAAAAGGGGGAAAAAAAAAAAGGGGGGGGGGGGTTTTTTTTTGGGGGGGGGGGGGGGGGCCCCCGGGGGGAAAAGGGGGGGGGAAAAGGGGGGGGTTTTAAAATTTTTAAAAAAAAAATTTTTTTTTTAAAATTTTTAAAATTTTTTTTTTAAAATTTTCTTTTTAAATTTTTTTTCCTTTTTCCCTTTTTCCCCGGGGCCCCCTTTTTTTTTTTTTTTTTTTTGGAATTTTTTTTTTAAAAAAAAAAAAAAATTTTAAAATTTTTTAAAAAAAAAAAAAAGGGGGGGGGAAAAAAGGCAGGGGAAAAAAAAAAGGGGGGGGGGGGGGCCCCCTTTAAAAAAAAAATTTTTTTTTTCTTTGGTTTTAATTTTTTTTAAAATTTTAAAAAATTTAAAAAAAAAAAAACCCCAAAAACCCCTTCCCCCCCGGGGGTTTTTTTGGGGGGGGGCCCCCCCCCCCCCCTTCCCCGGGCCCCCCTTTTTTTTCCCCCCCCTTTTTTAAAAAAAACCGGGGGGGCCCCAAAAAAACCCCCTTTTTTTTGGGGAAAAAAAAAAAAAATTTTTTAAAAAAAATTTTTTTTTTTTTTTTTTTAATTTTAAAAAAAAGGGGGTTTTTTTTTTAAATTTTTTTTTTGGGGGGCCCAAAAAATTTTTTTTTGGGGGGGGGGTTGGGGGGGTTTTTTCCCCTGTTTTTAACCCTTTTTTAAAAAACCCCCCCCCCCCCTTTGGGGGTTTAAAAAGAAACCTTTTTTAAAAAAAAGGGGGTTTTTTTTTTTTTTGGGGGGTTTTTTAAAAAAATTTTTTTTTAAAGGGGGTTTTTTAAAAAAAAAAAATTCATTTTAAACCCCCGGGGG
>NW_023650923.1:27850-38748 GCF_015228065.2 Penaeus monodon | reverse complement strand
GTATATATAATAATATTATCATCTACTCTATCTATATATCTATATATATATCTATCTATAGCTAGCTATATATATCTATTATATTTCTCTATATATTACTCTCTATCATATCTATATATATAGATATATTATCATATCATATATAATATATATATATATATCTTCTCTATATATATGTCTTTTATATATAGATATAATTATATAATATATAGATTTATAATATATATATATATATATATATAAATCTAATATCTATAGTATATATATATATATATATATATATATATTATATATCTATATTAATAATTATATGTATATATTATATATAGATTATATTATAATATATATTATGGGGGCCGCGGTGGCAAATGGTTAGAGCGTCGGACTCAAGACTGTCCACGACTGCCATCTGAGTTCGAGGGTTTCGAGTCACCGGCCGGCGCGTTGTTTTCCGTTTGGCAAGGAACTTTCACCTCGTTGCCTGCCTAGCCCTGGTGCCAGCAGCTCAAGTAAGTGCCGGGTAATTAAGGATGGGTGACTCGATAAAAAACACCGGGCGGAAGGCAATGCAGCCACCGCTCTAATTGCTAGAAAGAAATCATGGAAGCCATGTCGTCAAGGCCGTGGTGGCCGAATGGTTGAGCGTCGGACTCAAGCGGTCACGACGGAATTCTAGGGTCGAGTCACCAACCGCCGCTTGTTCCTTGGGCCGGAACTTCCCTTGATTGCTACCTAGCCACTGGGTTGCCAAGCCGCCCAATCAGTGCTGTCCCAAGCACGGATAAATAGAGAGAATGATTACCTAAAGGTACCACCGGCACTCTCGTGGAAAGAACTGGGGACCCTACCACCTACTCACGCCAGAAGCATCACAAACATGAAACTACAATTAAGTTTAATTCTGTGACCAGGCCGGCTTCAGACCTGAACCTACCGTTACAGCAGATATCTCTTCTATATATATATATATTCTATATATATATCTTAATAATTATAATATATGCCGTAATATATAAAATGTGTGTAATGTGTATTAGTATTCATATCTGCGTTATATCTATGTGTTGGTATATATATATATATAATACATACATACACAATATATATACTTATGTAATAATATATATATAGTATCTATATATGTATATATATACTATAATATATATATAATATATATGCATTTATACACATACACACACAATCATATATATATATATATATATATATCTCTATATATTATATCTATACTATATATATATATATAATTTATATACATCTGTGTGGTGTGTGTGTGTGTGTGTGTGTAGATATATAGGCCGCGTGGCCGGTGTTAGAGCATCGGTACTCAAGACTGGCACCGACGGCAATCTGAGTTCGAGGGTTCGAGTCACTGGCCGCGCGTTGTTCCCGACATGAACTTCAACCTTCGATTGCCACCTAGCCACTGTGGCCAGCCAGCCCAAGTCAAGTGGTCACAAGCCCTGATAAAATAGAGAGAATGATTATCTAAATGTAAACACCGGCACTCTCCGTGAAGAACTGGGGACCCTACCACGTACTCACTCCAAGAGCTCACTGAAACTACAATTAAGTATCATGCGTGACCCTGCCGCTCAAACTGAGCTATACCGTAAAAAAAAAAAAAAAAAAAAAAAAAAAAATATTATATATATATTATATATATAATATATATATATATATATATATATAACGTCTGTATGTCTGTCTGTTAGCTATATGTATACATCCCACACACACACACAACACACATGCCACACACACACATATATAATATATAATAGATATATGTTATATATATATATATATTATATATTATAATTATAGATGTATTATATATATTAATATATATATATTATATAAATATTATATATATAAATATATATATGTGTGTTGTGGTGTGGTGGTGTGTGTGTGTGTGTGTGTTGTGTGTGTGTTTGTATATATATATCTTTATATATATTATATATATATATATATCTAGATATTTATATATATATATGTACGTTATGTATAATAGATACGAATTTATATATATAATAATATAATATATCTAAATATCTATATCATATATATCTATATATCTTTCTTTATATACATATAGATACATATATATATTCAGACCACACACACATACACACACACACACACACACCAACACACACCCACACACACACACCCACCACACACACACACACACACACACACACACACACACACACACACAAACACACCACACACCCACACACACACACACCCACACACACCACACACACACACACACTCACACCTCACACACACAAATGCACACCCACACACACACACACACGCATAATAAAAAATATATATATTTGTATATCTTTATTTATATATATGCTAGATATATAATATCTATATATATATATATATATTATATATATAGTATATACATATATATATATATATATATATATATATATACGATGGATTATCTTGGCAAAAAGAGAGGTGTCGTGGTCAGTGATAAGAACTGACCTGTGATAGTTCTACATAAGGGAGAAAGATTCATGAATATATAGAGATTATATTCCAACCAAAATAGAAATAATTCATCCAAACGTCTCATAAGTCTATAAAACCCAACACTGGACCATGCATACGTGGTCCTTTTAAACTAAAAGGAGTGCCAGAAAGTATCAACTAGGAATACTTAGCTCCGTTGTAAAAGTTAGATAATACACCCCCCCCAAAAAAAAAAAAAAAAAAAAAAAAAAACGAAATCACACACATCCATGCCCTCATTCCCGCGGCGAGGATCCCTGTTTACGGTGCGATCAGGATCGCTCCGGAGCAGAGGGTGCTAAAAATCTCCGGTTAAATACGGGCTGCCCCACACTGATGAACCCTTGCACATATAAGAACTGAATCCGACTTACTAGTACATTACTTGAGGAACTCTCTTTCATTAAACGGGATGCTTTAGGACTTAGAAGTTAGAAGACTAGGCGAAGAACAGAAGATACTAAATGATGACACGTGCTCTATTGACAGTAAACCAAGGGGTAGGCAAGCAGGGAATTAGGGGTGGTTTTCTTAGTTCACAACGCTTAGAATAGAATATCGTGGAATCTATAGTATAGGCGAAAGAATTGCTTCAGGAACAATAATTAAACAATAGCTACAACTTAAGATTCAAGTCCTATGCTCAACCTGTAGCCAGCGTGCTGAAGAATAGAGACTTCTATGGAGAAAATGCATTTAACTAGCGAGAGAGGTAAAACCTATTTTCAATCAGGGAGACCTTAATCCAAAATAGGTAAAAAGAACAGTAGTAAAACCTGTAGTGGGGAATCATCGGAATAGCACTTAGGCATGAGACGAACATTGCTAGTCGTTTTGCGGAGGCTCGAACACTCAATCTCATGTATATATTCTTCGAAAAAAGACTAGAGTGGGAGTAGACATGGAAGTCGCCATCGGACATCAAGAACGAAATTGACTTCATAATTTCAAATGGGTGCGATATAGTAAAAAATGTGGAAGTTATTGATAAAGTAAATGTTGGCAGCAATCATAGAATGGTCAGAGGCGAGATTAAATTACACCTCAGCAGGGAAAGGAACAAACTCATACGAAAACCGCAGCCAAATTTAACTATCTTGAAGACCAGAGCGACGAAATTTAAACTTGGCATCCAAAACAGATATTTCCTACTCAGCGATGAAGATCTCAACACTGACCAAAGCAATAAACAGTTCAATGGCATAATAAAGGAAGCTGCACTTAAAGTAGGCGGTAAGAATGACAAGCAAAGCTCCGGAAGCTCTTGGTAGAGACAAAACAGTTTGTGCAAGAACGTATGGTTATGAAAGTACCATCAAACAGGGACAAAATTAAAAGAATAGAGATGTACGGAAATTCAATACTCAAAAGTAGTGGGTAGGTGGACAGAACGCTGCACATTCATGTACGTACATGAATGTGAAAGTAGGTCAGTGACCGTGACGTAATCAGTGACCTTGACGAAACCACAAACCGCAAACCACAACCAATGTCCACAACAACATAATCAATACCCGGAAATCATTAACCTACTTTCACATGTGCATTTTATGTTCGTACATGACGCATCATAAGAGAAATAATGAAACTAATGATGTTCTACAGACGAGTATCCCCTCCAATGCAGGTGACAGGTGACATAGATTAATGATCACAGCGTAACCACACAACCTTGTCGAGAGTGAAAGCAGGTTAATGATCACGAGGTAACCACCAGACCGTAGCTAATGATGACTAACACACACACCTTGCGGTTGAAAATGGTACATCATAACAGAAAGATGACCAATATCCGTAACCGAAATCATTACCCGTAGGCAGATGCTACAGATGACTCACCGCAATATTCACCATGTTTAAACTTGTACCGAGATCGAAAATTGATTCTGTTACAGACGAGGGAAACCGTCTCTCCTAATGACTGAAACTGTCAAAATCAATAATAAATAGGTCACACAGGTCTGCTAATGACCGATAATTTCTGCTCCTCTCTCACTGTACCAGAGATAAGAATACAATTATAAAAACTCGTTATACAATATATGCTTTTATTTTTGATTGTATAAACACTATACAATGCGCTCGCAACACACACACACACACACACACACACACACACACACACACACACACACACACACCCACCACCACCCTCTTCCATACCCTCCCACCCCCACCCCGCAATATTCACCATGTTTAAATTTGTACCTGGATCGAGAATTGACCCTGTTACAGACGAATGATCATCCCTCCCAATTAATCATAATCCATAAATGTCCCTCTAATGATGTCTAATACACACACCTAAAGGGTTCCTCTCACCCTCCCCTCCAAACCAACCCTCCTTCCCTTCCTTACCGCCCCTGCCCCACATTCCTCCATACCCAAAGCAATAATAGTAAGAAAAAAGAAGCAAAAAACAAATCACAAGTCCTACTTAAGGAGATAATACAGCCCTGCCACTGAAGTGCCAGTGATCACCCCTCCTAATGAATGATGCAATCATAATCCAACCAATGCAGGTGTCACTGATGACCCACTCCTCATCACCCCTCCTCCCCTCCACACCCGCCCCCAGCAATATTCTTCGTGTTTGAACTTGTACCCGGATCGAGAATTGACCCTGTTACAGACGAGTGACCACCCTCCTAATGAATGAAACTAACACAAATAACAGTCTTAAATTTTTCTATATAATGTAAAATGCGATTACCACTATTTCATAATGTTGCACCTTTCATGCTATATAAAACTAAAAGGTTTAATTACTTAATAGATTGAAAAGTCGCTGGTTTTATTCTATTTAAAGAGCATTAATAGGGTTTTCAAGGTATCTACACCAGGTCAAAGACGGGTTTCCCCCTCGTATTTACGCTAACTGAACACCTAAACAACCACCTCTTCTTGCTCAGAGGTAATGATGAAATAATCGCAAAGATTATAATCAGTATCTTTATTTTTTTACAAATGCATAATATAACAAAGGTGCAGACCTAATAAGAAATAATTCAAAAGAAATAACTTAATTTCGCAGAACGACTGATAAGCCTGCGACCTCTCTCTTCATTTTTAACGTGTTATACTAGCCGTTCTTACATCCCAAAGACATCTTCAAATAAAATATAGTTTATTGAAAAAGGATCATGAAATTCTTGTTGTGCTTTATTAGTGACTCTCAAGCTTACACACAACATACGCCAAGAGGCAATAACACAAATAACAGGCTTAAATTTCTGTGTAAATGTAAATGCGATAACCAATATTTCATACCTTTGCACGTTTCATACTTATAAAACTAAAAGGTTATTTACCTAATAGATTGGAATGACGTTGGTTTTATTCTATTTAGAGAACATTAATAGGGTTTTCAAGGTATCTACACCAGGTCAAAGACGGGTTTCCCCTTCGTATTTACACCTGAACACCTAATTATCTACCAACTAGCGTCACTAACTTGCCCATATGGATAACTATTTTAAACTTGTAACTGACTTGACAAATGGCCGTGCTACAGACAAATGATCCCCCTTCATAACCAATAACAAATAACCGCGCAAGGGAAAGACGGATAGAAGTCAGGCCAGGTAATGACCAAATTCAAGGTGTTGACCCGAAAACAGGTGATCCTTCCTTCCCTTCCTACCGCCCTGTCCCGCATTCCTCCATACCCCATTACAAACCAAATAATAGTAAGAAAAAGAAAAAAACAAACAAAATCACCAGTCACAAGCCCTGCTAAGGAGATAATACAGCTCTGCATGAAGTGTTTACAGGTGATGTGATCACACCTATAGCTAATGAGCGTGACACGATCAATATGATAGCCCGATGTCAGTTGTCGCTGACGACCCCACCTCCATCATCACTCCCCCTCCTCCCCCCATATGCCTTTATTATGACTCTCAAGCTTACACAAACACACTCCTAAGAGGAGATAACACAAATAACAGGTTTAAAGTCTCTGTGTAAATGTAAATGCGATAACCAATATTTCATACTTTGCACGTTTCATACTTATAAAACTAACAGGTTAATTACCTCCCCTCTCCGCTCGACTAAGCGCGATGCTGTATTTACCGCGAGGATGTAAAAAAATGGTGATTATAATCATAATTGGAGCTATAACATAACTTCACACAACACTAAATATGTATTGACATTGATTGACTTAGAATTGGTGATGCTTATAGCCATATCAAGCTTGGAGGTTCCTTGCGAAGAAAACATTAAATTTGATAAAACAGTAATATGTCTTTCATTAGTAGTATAAAATAGATAATTACTCATATGACAATATACAATCATCATAGTACAAACATTTGCCACAATAATTTGTCAGAATTTATAATTCCATCATTCACTCAAGTTTTGCTTCTCACTTTCCTCGCAATTATTTATTTTTTCCCATTCGCAGACAGAAATACGACGATAGCAGGGAACGATTTGCTGTCTTCCGGGCATGTCACCTCTGTCGGAAGGAGCATTCAGATTCTGATAGAGGCTTATAAGTACTAACAACCGCATCCGAGCCATTACATGCTAGTATTTTACCAAATTTCCTTATGTAAAAGTGTAATTTTTACTCTTAAATGACAAATAATGCTTACCAATGGTATCAATATATCGAGCGGAGAGGGGAGGAGGAGCAGATTTAGGAGAAGGGTGAGGCCTCGCCAACAAGATATGGCATGTTTGATAGGGAGAACAGATCGTGAGCTAGCGGAACGAGTGGGTGTGAAGAACGATGTGCTACGAAGATCAACAACCGAGGCGGAGCATTTCTAACTTTCTAGCTATCTAGAACATGGGGGTTACCTTGGTCAATGATGAAGGGGTGCGATTTCCCTGGTAGATATTCATTAACTAGAGTTCTTCACGAAAGGAGACGAGAAAAGTACTTCCATGGTGTCGCTCTATTGTTCGCCTCTTCCTCACTTCGCACGTCCATTAATGGTTTTACTCTGTCGGTGAAGTCATTATCTCGTGACAAGCAGGGGTATTCCCTGATACCTGTCTGTGGTCGTCCGTTATCTAGATATTGCCTGGAGCTTTGTCAGAGTTTAGGAAGGCATCTTTAGATAAATAAGACTTTTTGTTAAAGATGATAGCAATGCTATAACATTTTAACACTTACCATATATTTCCCAAGTCTGAAAAAACTGCTCAGTTCATATAAATTTACTTCAATAATCACCCTTGTATTTGAAAAAAAGGCATTTTGCTTTCTCCCTTATTATGAGGTAATGCGAATATTTTTTCTCCTAAACAAATGCTTTTTTACTTGTCATTTAGAAAATATTGCTTCGGTTGCGGCTTTTTCCCCTTTAGGACTGTGATTTTCAACCCTTTCTCTATAATTTACCTCCTCGACTGTATGTTGCTCGTCATATACCCCTTTACTGCCATGTAAAACAAGAATATCTAATGTAGACACCACAACAAGAAAGCACCTTTATTTTTTTATATTTTGCAAAGAACGTTTTGATTAAGAAATATAATATATAGTTGTTGATAACTCGGTTTAAGAAAAGAAAAAAAAAAAACGCATCAGTTGGAAAATCACATGCTGTCTGCTAAGATCTATCGCATCGCGGGTGTCATGTATATTTACTCCCTCTGGTAAAAGTACCCATGGTCAAAAATCTCTGCTTTAGGCTAATTTGTGTGTGTCTTTGTCCAATATGCGAACAATTATAAAAGCATTATATCATGAGGGGCAAACAAGTTATATTATTTTACCTCAATTTTTTTTTTCATATTTCATAAAAGTTCTTGGTTTTGATAAAGAGTCAATTGCTAAAAGGGGAAAATGTGTTAACAATTAATCAAAGCCTTTTTTTTTTTTTTTTGAAGATCGAAATAGTTTACATGGGTCTTTAACAGTTTTCGTCACTGCAGCAACTAGTGGCATAGTGAAAAATTATAGGTGAAGGATGTTTTCTTCATTTGGCATGCTTGTATATCAAGTTCTTCAGAAAATGTGGAAGAGGTCAAGTAGCAAGTTTTATTCAGTGTCGACTTAAAGATATTTTCTCTCTTTGTAAAAGATTTAAGAAAATATATGTATGTATTACTTAATAAGTGGTGCCTGAATGCGCAAACAATATTTGTTACCGTTGCATCGTTCTTTTTCTTCCTATATACGTGTAGCCAGGGAGGGGGAGTAAATTGCTGAAGAGCTAGTCCACTTTCTGTGCTGATATCATCATAAAACGGAGGATGTATTGTTATGCGATCTCTTATGGAAGGATACGCACGTCTGTATATAGTTATACATATGGGTCTTAAGGGAAAAACTAAATATATTTCCTAAGTTGCATTGTAGATTGTAAAACATCGAGAAATGCGGCAGGAACATTTTAGGAAATATACCGCATTGTCCCTTGAGGTTAATTAGCAAAACATAACTGAGTCAACACGTGGGACAGGTGGTGATGCTAGTTGGTAGATAATTATGTGTTCAGGCATAAATATGAGGGGGAAACCCGTCTTTGACCTGGTGTAGATACCTTGAAAACACTATTCAGGCTCTCTAAATAGAATCAGACTAGCGTCTTTTCAGTCTATTAGGTAATTAACCTGTTAGTTTTATAAGTATGAAACGTGCAAAGTATGAAATATTGGTTATCGCATTTACATTTACACAGAGACTTTAAACCTGTTATTTGTGTTATCGCCTCTTAGGACGTGTGTTTGTGTAAGCTTGAGAGTCATAATAAAGGCATATGGGGGGAGGAGGGGGAGTGATGATGGAGGTGGGGTCGTCAGCGACAACTGACATCGGGCTATCATATTGATCGTGTCACGCTCATTAGCTATAGGTGTGATCACTCACCTGTAACACTTCAGTGCAGAGCTGTATTATCTCCTTAAGCAGGGCTTGTGACTGGTGATTTGTTTGTTTTTTTCTTTTTCTTACTATTATTGGTTTGTAATGGGGTATGGAGGAATGCGGGACAGGGGCGGTAGGAAGGGAAGGAAGGATCACCTGTTTTCGGGTCAACACCTTGAATTTGGTCATTACCTGGCCTGACTTCTATCCGTCTTTCCCTTGCGCGGTTATTTGTTATTGGTTATGAAGGGGGATCATTTGTCTGTAGCACGGCCATTTGTCAAGTCAGTTACAAGTTTAAACAATAGTTATACATATGGGCAAGTAGTGACGCTAGTTGGTAGATAATTAGGTGTTCAGGTGTAAATACGAAGGGGAAACCCGTCTTTGACCTGGTGTAGATACCTTGAAAACCCTATTAATGTTCTCTAAATAGAATAAAACCAACGTCATTCCAATCTATTAGGTAAATAACCTTTTAGTTTTATAAGTATGAAACGTGCAAAGGTATGAAATATTGGTTATCGCATTTACATTTACACAGAAAATTTAAGCCTGTTATTTGTGTTATTGCCTCTTAGGGCGTATGTTTGTGTAAGCTTGAGAGTCATAATAAAGTACAACAAGAATTTCATGATCCTTTTCAATAAACTATATTTTTATTATGAAGATGTCTTTGGGATGTAAGAACGGCTAGTATAACACGTTAAAATATGAGAGGAGGTCGCAGGCTTATCAGTCGTTCTGCGAAATTAAGTTATTTCTTTTGAATTATTCTTATTAGGTCTGCACCTTTGTTATATTATGCATTTGTAAAAAAATAAAGATACTGATTATAATCTTTGCGATTATTTCATCATTACCTCTGAGCAAGAAGAGGTGGTTGTTTAGGTGTTCAGGCGTAAATACGAGGGGGAAACCCGTCTTTGACCTGGTGTAGATACCTTGAAAACCCTATTAATGCTCTCTAAATAGAATAAAACCAGCGACTTTTCAATCTATTAAGTAATTAACCTTTTAGTTTTATAAGCATGAAAGGTGCAAACATATGAAATAGTGGTAATCGCATTTTACATTTATATAGAAAATTTAAGCCTGTTATTTGTGTTAGTTTCATTCATTAGGAGGGGTGGTCACTCGTCTGTAACAGGGTCAATTCTCGATCCGGGTACAAGTTCAAACACGAAGAATATTGCGGGGGCGGGTGTGGAGGGGAGGAGGGGTGATGAGGGAGGTGGGTCATCAGTGACACCTGGCATTGGGTTGGATTATGATTGCATCATTCATTAGGAGGGGTGATCACTGGCACTTCAGTGCAGGGCTGTATTATCTTATGATGTACCATTTTCAACCGCAAGGTGTGTGTGTTAGTCATCATTAGCTGCGGTCTGGTGGTTACCTCGTGATCATTAACTGCTTTCACTTCGAAAGGTTTTGGGGGTTTCGCTGTGATCTTAATCTATTTTCCCCGTCCCCGCATTGGAGGGGGTATTTGTAGAAACAATTT
>NW_023650923.1:22705-27750 GCF_015228065.2 Penaeus monodon | reverse complement strand
GCAGCAGGGGCGCGCAATCCGGGGACACCCGGGGGGGGGTCGAGTCTGCTGGACGCGTCCGACGCCAAGCTTGTGTTCCTCTTAGGGAACCCTCGCGATAGTCGCATCCAGACCCAGGTGAAGGATCAACAGTTAGAAAGCCATGTTGCTTGTATTTCCACTGTCACTATCAAGCCTCTAGTAATGATGGCCGCAATTCAGTGTGTATTGTGCTCTTTCTCATTATTGTAGCCTTTTTACCTTGTCCTGTTCAGATGAAATCTTACTTGGAACGTAACTTAAAAGATGGTGAGCGCTGTACACCTAATGAAAGGGGCAGCCTTGTGAGAGAAATGGAGGATCATGAAGAAGGATGGCCAAGGTAAAATCCATGTTTCAGGTGGTGGAAGAGTCGCGAACGTACGGGGACATCCTCCAGGAGGACTTCGTAGACTCCTACATGAACCTGACGATCAAGTCTGTGATGGGCCTCAAGTGGTCTTCGACCCACTGCCCGCAGGCACGTTTCCTTATGAAGACCGATGACGATATGTTCATCAACATCTCCTCGCTTCTTACGTACCTGCAGGAGGCGTCCGCGTCCACGTGGATTACAGGTGGGAATGTGTATAAAAAATATATATATATATACATATGTGTGTGTGTATTTGTGTGTGTGCATTTGTGTGTGTGTGTTTGTGTGTGTGTGTTTGTGTGTGTGTGTTTGTGTGTGTGTGTGTTTGTGTGTGTGTGTTTGTGTGTGTGTGTTTGTGTGTGTGTGTTTGTGTTTGTGTGTGTGTATTTGTGTGTGTGTATTCGTGTGTGTGTATTTATTTATTTATGTGTGTGTGTATGTATGTATGTATGTATGTATGTATGTATGTATGTATGTATGTATGTATGTATGTATGTATGTATGTATGTGTGTGTGTGTGTGTGTGTGTGTGTGTGTGTGTGTGTGTGTGTGTGTGTGTTACTTCTGGATTTAAGTAACCATAGTGTCCCCTTGAAGTTCTTTCATTTTCTATTACTTCATAATAAGAAAATGAAATGATAAAATCTACATGGGAAACTATTATTAGTATCGATGAATATTTGTCATACCCTATCAATAATTAGATTATGGTAGGATAGATTATTCTCATCATCATAAACATTATAATTGGAATCCTAGTTATCGAAACAATAATAATAATAGTAATAATAAATGATAACGACAACAACAAAAATTTGAATAATATGTATAACAACTACTGTTATCACCAATGTTATTATTATTATTTTTTATTACAAACATCATTATCATTATTACTACTGTCATTGTCATATAGTTACTGTTGTTGTTATTACTGTTGATATTATTATCGTTATTATTATTATTATTATTATTATTATTATTATTATTATTATTATTATTATTATTATTATTATTATTTTTATTATTATTATTGTAGCGTCGTCGTCTGGTCGTGTGTGCCCGACGCGCTATTAATATAATAGTCTACGTTGAAATTGGAAGGTAGCTCTGGCCGCTCGTTTTCAACTCTGTTTTTAATTAATTATCATTAAATATATTTATTGATAATGTTCTCACATTAGATCATCCACTCATTTACCATTTTCAATTTAATTTAATTTCCATTATTCAATTATATGCGTGTTCATAATCTGCTCATGCGTATATACCGTATTTCATTGTAAATATAATGATTTGCTTTGTTGGTTATCTTTATATTTTAAGAGGCTGACTGGCTGGACTGCAGCATTGGATTATGATACTTAATTACCGGTTATTGATTTATTAAATAATCGTAAGCTACAAATATATATTTCACTCGTGCCACAAGAAAATGAATGCTCTTTAGCTGTTCTTTCTTACTTGCGCCAACACCACCACAAAATACGGAGAAAAATACTTAGCTAATGATTATTTTCATGAAATCCGGGGGAGCGTATGTCCAGCCAGTCGTGAGCGTGAGCTCTCGCGCCCTTGAACATCACTACCAGGGGGCACGACCTAGAACGGCTCTGATTGGCTGGAGCTACACGCCCGTTAACCTGATTGGTCTATACATAATTCGGGGGTACATCTTTTAGAAATAAAATTTGAGTGGAATAGAATACTAAAAATAAATTCAGTAAAATGTGGCAATAAAAAGCACCTTACAAAACATATAGAAAAATAGATAAAAACATGAATAGAGAAAATTAATAAAAACTGTATACAAGAAAATAAAATAGTGTATGCTTAAAATAAAATAAAATGTAATGTAATTGTTCACAGAGAATGGAAGTTGGCCATTTTAGGCGGCATTCGTATACATCCAGACAAGTAGATATGTACGTATATGTAAAGATTAAAATCCAGGTGGACCTCAGGGTACACTACAATTATTATTATTATTATTAATATTATTATCATTTTTTTTGTTATTATTTATTTATTCATTTATTTGTTTATTATTATTATTATTATTATTATTATTATTATTATTATTATTATTATTATTATCATTAGTAGTAGTAGTACTAGTAGTAGTAGTATCATCATTATTATTATTGTTATTATTATCATTATTATTATTATTGTCGTTATTATTATTATTGTTATTATTATTATCATTGCTATTATTATTATCATTATTAATATTATTATTATTATTATTATTATTATTAATATTATTATTATGATCATTATCTTTATTATCATTACTATTATCATTCTTAAAATGATAATAATAATGATAATAATAATAATTATTGCTATCATTATTATTAGAATAATCAAAGATGGTTATTAGTATAAAAATACTTTATTTCATGTGCCTACCATATGCCTCATATAACCTAAACTAAGGAGAAATTCTATTTTGTTAAGTTACCCGTTTAAGAGTATGTTTTCGTTTATGTATGCCATCTAACAGCACAGTTTTATATCTGAAATGTAGTGTCACGTGAATCCTCCTCAATACATAGAGTTAAGCGCAGCAACTCCGTATTTTACAAGTCATATATACCTTGACCAGTCAAACTTGCTTATCACACGCAGGGAAGATGAGTTCTTCTGCCATATCAACAGGTTATGGGCCGAGATTTAAGCAGTTTGATAGTAATGCCGATGATTATGACTTGTGGGAAGAACATTTTCATGGCGGTTTGTATATTATGAAACTACATCTCGCGTTATAATCTGGAAGATGCCAAAAGAACAATCTACAGTTATCTAACAAGTCATCTTGACAGAACGTCACTTGGCATGATAAATCGTGAAGCAAGAGGAGACAGTGTGAAAGCTTTGGCAGTGCTACGAAAGTATTACATGAGAGAAACAAACCACAGGTTATATGCTTTATGGGGGTCATTCATAAACAAAAAACTGGAAGATGGCAGTGTTACAGAGTAACATGGAAGATATTGTAGCAGCGCTAAGAGAATCAGGTACGAGTATTATTGATCGTCTCTTGGTGACAAGTGCACTGAAGGACTTCCACCGAAGTACAAGAATTTTGGATAATCAACGCGACCTTCATATGACATACAGTTAAACAAGAAATGCTTTAAGTGTGATGAACCAGGCCATTTTGCATCAAAATGCTATAAAGGTGGTGAGTTTAAAAGAGTAAACAAACCTCAGAATACTAAGAAATGGTGTAAAGTTCATCAGTCAAGAACTCGCAATACTAATTAATGTAGAATAAAGAATCTCAGGAAGAGTAATAACTCGGTAAATTCTGCAAATGACACAAGCGAAGACCGAAATTATGAATACTCTTTCCATGTAACACATTCATCAAGGGACCTCAGAGTTGTGTGGCACTGGAAAACAGAATACATCAAACTTAGAAGCAGAAGAAAATCTGCTCATGATTGACAGTGTTTGCACTTCACACATAGAGATAAATGAGCCAAAATTTGTGAGATTTCAAGAGTCTTTTGATCCACAAAACCATTACATAGAACTGGCAGATGGCCAAAGACAGCAAGGAACTGTACAGGAAGTTGGTGATGTCAAGGACTTTATCCAAGATTGAGACGGCAACTCTAGAAGTATTGTATTAAAAGATGCACTATACATACCCGGATTTAAACAAGAGATCGTGTCAGTATGGAAAGCCATTAAGAGTGGACATAACATTACTGTTTAACCTAATAACAGCTCTCTAACTACTAAGGATGGCCTGATGTTCGACATTATAGAGAAATACAAATTATTCTACTTACATAGAGGTATGCTAAACACAAACTCTCAAAAGGAGAAACTCGACAAGATCCATTTAGGAGAAACAAAGCACACCCTAGAGGAATGGCATAAAATCCTAGGACACTGCAATGTCGCTGATGTGCAAAAACTTGGAGTAACTATCGATGGGATTCACATTTTGAGTAAAGAGAAGTTTAGCTGTACCACATGTGCTCTTGGTAAGATGACACAGTATAGAAATAGAAAGCCTGACAAAAAGGCTAAACAGCCTTTGGATTTAGTACACTGTGATGTAATAGGACCTATTGATCCAGCAGCTAAAGGAGGTTACAGGTACAGTGTCTCTTTCATAGATGACTACTCAGGAGCTCTTAGAATCTACCTCATTAATAATAAGGGTAATACTGTGTATGCTATGAAGAGATATCTACTCTCCACATCAAAATGGAACAGTTGAGAGATCACACAAATCAATTCTTGACATGGTTCGATGTTTACTGATTGAGTCCAAATTACCCAAAGATATGTGGGTTATGCTGTGAAGACTGCTTGTTACATCAGGAATAGGTGCCATAATCTGAGTCAGAACACTCCAGTAGAAGACGGCCAAACATCAGCAAAATAAGTAAGGAAGGAATATTTGCGGGCTATGATGACCAGCCTACTTGATTTACTTCCCAGATTCTCAAATAATAAAGAAATTAAGATGTGTTAAATTCATGGAAAACTTACCCAATGTAGCTGAACCACCAAAGGACGAGCAAACCTCAGATGTAGATGATATCTTGGTGGAGACTAGACTTCAAAAATATTTCCAACTAGAGAAAGATGGAACCTCAGAAGCATTAGAATGACTACCCATTGA
>NW_023650923.1:17707-22605 GCF_015228065.2 Penaeus monodon | reverse complement strand
TGAAATAATAATAAGAAAATAAATATAATAATAGTACTAGTAATAATAATATAATAAATTTTAAAAATAATGAAAATAATAATAGCTAATCATAAAATAAAATAATAATAACAATAATATAATGATAATAATAATAATAATAATAATAATAATAATAATAATAATGATAATAATAAAAACAACTACAACAACAACAACAATAATAATAATAACAATAATAATAGCTGTAATGACTAGACATATCACAAAAACTTTAGAGAGCTTGCGAATTTCATTTTCCATATCTGTTCAAGGTCAATGAACGGCGTCAGAGGCTTTTTTCCGCTGACAAAAAACTGTCTTACGTCACTTGAAACTGTCGCTAATTTCATTCGCAACATTCCCCGGGCTGGCGCGACAGCAACGCTGCCAATGTTGCCAAAGGCTCGACACCACCCCTATTCCTTCGCCTATAGACATCGGTTTCGAATGTCACTCTCCTTTAAATATTTTGAATATGACACTTTTTATTAGTATGATATTAATTACATTTAAAAGGATACGAAGGAAGACGTTAGGGACAGAGAGCATAAGGCTCGCTGTTTATAAATGGGTATAAGACTCAGTCTTACAGATTTCTTACATTTATTCATCAAGGACAGGTTACTGCTGGCAATAATTAAGGCATCCACCCATAAGAGAACAACAATATCACTGTATCTATTATGATTTAGATACAGTCAATGATTACTCTGTGATTGCTTGAATCCTTCTGAAATAAAGAAATTATGGATTACACTATTCCACATCCTGCCACTTTGTTTCAGACCATAAAGTGACTTATTCAGTTTACAATAAAAAACATTTCCATCACTATCTTTTTCCTTATAATCTTCAGGTTGTTCTACATAAATTTCATGATCAGTATCAGCATTCAAATAAGCTGTTTTGACATTCATATGGTGTATTGCTATATTTTTCTGTACAGCCACATCCAATAAAGTACGAAGTGTAGACATTCTTGCCGTAGTCGATGTCTTTTACCTGTGAATATCCTTTGGCGACCTACCCTGCTTTGTATTTTTCTTTGCCGTTTGGTCCAGGTTTTACTTCATAGGCCTATCTTCCGCCTACTGCTGTATGCGACTCGGGCAGTGTGGTAAGCTCATAGGTGTTGTTGTCTTGAAGTGAAGATATTCCTCGTCCATTGCTTTCTTCCATTGGGGTCCCTCTGGAGATTAAATAACCTCTTTGTAGGTGGCTGGTATAAAGCTATTATGTGTCACACTGGAGATACTGTCGTCCAGTTCATCAGTAATGTAGTCATCTAATCTTGAGGTTTCCGTCTTTCTCTAGTTGGAAATCTTTTTGAAGTCTAGTCTCCACCAAGATATCATCTACATCTGAGGTTTGCTCGTCCTTTGGTGGTTCAGCTACATTGGGTAAGTTTTCCATGAATTTAACACATCTTAATTTCTTTATTATTTGAGAATCTGGGAAGTAAATCAAGTAGGCTGGTCATCATAGCCCGCAAATATTCCTTCCTTACTTATTTTGCTGATGTTTGGCCGTCTTCTACTGGAGTCTTCTGACTCAGATTATGGCACCTATTCCTGATGTAACAAGCAGTCTTCACAGCATAACCCACATATCTTTGGGTAATTTGGACTCAATCAGTAAACATCGAACCATGTCAAAAATTGATTTGTGTGATCTCTCAACTGTTCCATTTTGATGTGGAGAGTAGATATCTCTTCATAGCATACACAGTATTACCCTTATTATTAATGAGGTAGATTCTAAGAGCTCCTGAGTAGTCATCTATGAAAGAGACACTGTACCTGTAACCTCCTTTAGCTGCTGGATCAATAGGTCCTATTACATCACCGTGTACTAAATCCAAAGGCTGTTTAGCCCTTTTTGACAGGCTCTCTATTTCTATACTGTGTCATCTTACCAAGAGCACATGTGGTACAGCTAAACTTCTCTTTACTCAAAATGTGAATCCCATCGATAGTTACTCCAAGTTTTTGCACATCAGCGACATTGCAGTGTCCTAGGATTTTATGCCATTCCTCTAGGGTGTGCTTTGTTTCTCCTAAATGGATCTTGTCGAGTTTCTCCTTTTGAGAGTTTGTGTTTAGCATACCTCTATGTAAGTAGAATAATTTGTATTTCTCTATAATGTCGAACATCCTGCCATCCTTGGTAGTTAGAGAGCTGTTATTAGGTTAAACAGTAATGTTATGTCCACTCTTAATGGCTTTCCATACTGACACGATCTCTTGTTTAAATCCGGGTATGTATAGTGCATCTTTTAATACAATACTTCTAGAGTTGCCGTCTCAATCTTGGATAAAGTCCTTGACATCACCAACTTCCTGTACAGTTCCTTGCTGTCTTTGGCCATCTGCCAGCTCTATGTAATGGTTTTGTGGATCAAAAGACTCTTGAAATCTCACAAATTTTGGTTCATATATCTCTATGTGTGAAGTGCAAACACTGTCAATCATGAGCAGATTTTCTTCTGCTTCTAAGTTTGATGTATTCTGTTTTCCAGTGCCACACAACTCTGAGGTCCCTTGATGAATGTGTTACATGGAAAGAGTATTCATAATTTTGGTCTTCGCTTGTGTCATTTGCAGAATTTACCGAGTTATTACTCTTCCTGAGATTCTTTATTCTACATTAATTAGTATTGCGAGTTCTTGACTGATGAACTTTACACCATTTTTTAGTATTCTGAGGTTTGTTTACTCTTTTAAACTCACCACCTTTATAGCATTTTGATGCAAAATGGCCTGGTTCATCACACTTAAAGCATTTCTTGTTAACTGTATGTCATATGAAGGTCGCGTTGATTATCCAAAATTCTTGTACTTCGGTGGAAGTCCTTCAGTGCACTTGTCACCAAGAGACGATCAATAATACTCGTACCTGATTCTCTTAGCGCTGCTACAATACCTTCCATGTTACTCTGTAACACTGCCATCTTCCAGTTTTTTGTTTATGAATGACCCCCATAAAGCATATAACCTGTGGTTTGTTTCTCTCATGTAATACTTTCGTAGCACTGCCAAAGCTTTCACACTGTCTCCTCTTGCTTCACGATTTATCATGCCAAGTGACGTTCTGTCAAGATGACTTGTTAGATAACTGTAGATTGTTCTTTTGGCATCTTCCAGATTATAACGCGAGATGTAGTTTCATAATATACAAACCGCCATGAAAATGTTCTTCCCACAAGTCATAATCATCGGCATTACTATCAAACTGCTTAAATCTCGGCCCATAACCTGTTGATATGGCAGAAGAACTCATCTTCCCTGCGTGTAATAAGCAAGTTTGACTGGTCAAGGTATATATGACTTGTAAAATACGGAGTTGCTGCGCTTAACTCTATGTATTGAGGAGGATTCACGTGACACTACATTTCAGATATAAAACTGTGCTGTTAGATGGCATACATAAACGAAAACATACTCTTAAACGGGTAACTTAACAAAATAGAATTTCTCCTTAGTTTAGGTTATATGAGGCATATGGTAGGCACATGAAATAAAGTATTTTTATACTAATAACCATCTTTGATTATTCTAATAATAATGATAGCAATAATTATTATTATTATCATTATTATTATCATTTTAAGAATGATAATAGTAATGATAATAGAGATAATGATAATAATAATAATAATAATAATAATAATAATAATAATAATAAATATAATAGTAAATAATAATAATAATAATAATGATAATAATAATAATAATAATAATAAACAAATAAATGAATAAGTAAATAATAACAAAAAAAAATGATAATAATATTAATAATAATAATAATAACTGTAGTGTACCCTGAGGTCCACCTGGATTTTAATCTTTACATATACGTACATATCTACTTGTCTGAATGTATACGAATGCCGCCTAAAATGGCCAACTTTCATTCTCTGTGAACAATTACATTTCATTTTCTTTTATTTTAAGCATACACTATTTTATTTTCTTGTATACAGTTTTTATCAATTTCTCTATTCATGTTTTTATCTATTTTTCTATATGTTTTGTAAGGTGCTTTTTATTGCCACATTTTACTGAATTTATTTTTAGTATTCTATTCCACTCAAATTTTATTTCTAAAAGATGTACCCCCGAATTACGTATAGACCAATCAGGTTAACGGGCGTGTAGGTCCAGCCAATCAGAGCCGTTCTAGGTCGTGCCCCCTGGGAGTGATGTTCAAGGGCGCGAGAGGTCACGCTCACGACTGGCTGGACATACGCTCCCGTTTACCCCCCCCCCCCCCGGATTTCATGAAAATAATCATTAGCTAAGTATTTTTCTCCGTATTTTGTGGTGGTGTTGGCGCAAGTAAGAAAGAACAGCTAAAGAGCATTCATTTTCTTGTGGCACGAGTGAAATATATATTTGTAGCTTACGATTATTTAATAAATCAATAACCGGTAATTAAGTATCATAATCCTATGCTGCAGTCCAGCCAGTCAGCCTCTTAAAATACAAAAATAACCAACAAAGCAAATCATTATATTTATAATGAAATACGGTATATACGCATGAGCAGATTATGAACACGCATATAATTGAATAATGGAAATTAAATTAAACTGAAAATGGTAAATGAGTGGATGATCTAATGTGAGAACATTATCAATAAATATATTTAATGATAATTAATTAAAAACAGAGTTGAAAACGAGCGGCCAGAGCTACCTTCCAATTTCAACGTAGACTATTATATTAATAGCGCGTCGGGCACACACGACCAGACGACGACGCTACAATAATAATAATAAAAATATAAAATATATTAATAATAATATAATAATACATTATAATAATATTATATTGATTATTATTATAATTATATATTATTAATATGAATTAATTAAT
>NW_023650923.1:0-10000 GCF_015228065.2 Penaeus monodon | reverse complement strand
TATATATTATATATATATATATTTTAAAATTTTATTTTAATACATATATATATTTTATTTTAAAATATATTTTATATATATATTTATATATACAAACACACACACAACAAAAACAAAAACATACACACACCCCAAAATATATAATTATACACACATATTATTGTGTGTGGGGTGGTGTTTTGTGTGTGTGTGGGTGTGTGTGGGTATCACAGAGTGTGTGTGTGTTTTGTGTGTATTTTCTGTGTGTGTGTATGTGGTGTTTTGTGTGTGTAGATGTACATATTTTCCATAATTAAAATATTTTATCTATAATTATATATAATATTAATATTAAATATATTTTTATATAATAAAATATAATATTATATAATATTTTAAAATATATATATATTTTATATGTAATTTTACAATAATATATATAAATAAAATTCCATATTTAAAATTTTTTTTTATTTTATATATATATTATTCCATTTTTAGCATATATATATGTGTGTTGTGCGTGTGTTTTGTGTGTGTGTGTGTTGTGGTGTGTTTTGTTGTTTGTGTTGTGTTTTGGGGGTCTGTGTGTTTTGTTTGTTCTGTGTGTGTTTTGGGGGTGTGTTTTTGGGGATGGTGTCTTAGTTTTAAAATGGTTTTGGGGTTGTATAAAGGATTAAAATATAATAAAATAATTATATATATAATATAATATAGAAAATAATATTATATAATATATATATAAAATATATCATTTATTATTTTTATAAATGTTTTGTGTGTGTTGTGTGTGGGTGTGTTATATTTTTATATATATATAATATATAATTATAATTTATAATATAATATGTTTGTGTGGTGTGGGGGGTGTTGTGTTTTGGGGGTGCGTGTGTGGGTGTATTTTATATAATTTAATATTTTATATATTTTGAATATAAAATATATATGGGAAATCTACACACAAAACATTCACACCACAAAACAACCCCACACACACACCACACCACACACACAACCCCCAAAACCACACACCCCACACACAAATAACACCCCAAAACACACACATTTCCACACAACCAACACCCCACACCCCACACCAACACACATAAACCCCACACACAACATACACCACACCCCACACAAAACACACACACAAACACGAAAACATTTCCCCCACACTCACCCCCCACACATTCGCACAAAACCACCCCAAAAATACACAACCACAAAACACACACACATTTCACAACACACACACAACACAATACCCCACCACACACACCCCACACACAGGGCTGGCCCCACCAACAACACCCCACACATACCCCACCCCACACACAACACACACACCACACCCACAAACACACACACACCCACACACCACACACACACACACAACCCCACAAAAATATAAATTTTATATATTATATATATATATGTAGAAGATAGATAGTAGAAAAAAGATAAATAGATAGATATTTGAATTTTGATATAGATATAGGTATTTTATGTTTTTTATATATAATATTTAAAAATATTTCATATAAAAATTTTAAAACATTTAAAAACACATACACACACAGGGCACACACACACAAAACACTTTTTCCCCCAAAACACAGGGACCCCACACACACACCCCACAAAACACACACACACACCACAACCACCCCCCACCCCCCCACACACCCCACCACACACACAAAAACACACCCCCCACACACCATTTCACACCCCAACACACAAAAAACCAAAAACACACCCCCCACACAATAAATAGATTTTATATATTTCTTATTTAAAAGATAAAATATTTTATATATTATATATATTGTGTTTTGTGTGTGTGTTTGTATGTTTGGGGGTGTGGGGTGTTGTGTGTATATTTATGCGTATTTTTTATATATATAATTTTATAATATATATATATAATATATATAATATAAAATTATTTTAAAATAATATATATTATTTTATTTTTATATTATATATATATATTTATATATATATAATTTTTTATATATACACACCACACCACCCACACACACACCACAACCCCACCAAAACACAATTTTTATATAAATATATATTATATTTTATATTTATTATTATATATTAAATGTGTGTTGTGTGTGTTTGTGTGGGAGTGTGTGTGTGTGTGTGTGTTTTTTATATTTTTAGGGGATATATATATATAATATATTATTATATATATATAAAAATATATATATATAGGGATAATTTTTATATATATATATAATTTTATATAGATATATAATATATAAATATAAGGCCGCGGGTGGGCCCAAGGGTTTGAGTATCAGAATCAAGGGCTGTCACCCCCACGGGAATCTAAGTTCGAGGGTTCGAGTCACCCGGCCGGGGGCGTTGCCCCCTTTGGGGAAGGGAAATTCACCTCGAATTTCCTACCCCAGCCACGGGTTTGGGCCAAAGGTTTAGGCCAAAATTCCCGTGGGGGGCCCAAGCCCCGGAAAAAAGAGAGAAAAAGATTACCTAAAAAGGTTAAAAAAATTTGGGACCTTTTCCGTGGGGAAAGGAAAGGGGGAACCCCCACCCGTTTCTCACTCCAAGAGCATCACAAAAATGAAAAAAAAAAAAAAAAAAAAAAAATTAAATATCATGCTGTGTGTGTGTTGGGTGTGTGTGTGGGTGTGGGGTTTAAATTTTTGTGGTGTGTATGAATGTGTGTTTGTTTTTTTTTTGTGTGTGGTGGGTGTGTGTGTTGTGTTGGTGGTGGGTGTGTGTGTGTTGGGGTGGGGTGTGTGTGTGGGTGCGTTTCGTGTATGGTGTGGGTATGTGTGTGTGTGTGGGTGTGGGGTGTGTGTTTTTGTGTGTGGTGTTGTGTGTGTGGATGTATTTTTATATATATATATTTTATTTTATAAAATATATATATATAATATATTTAGTAAATCTACACACACAAAATTCACCCCCACACACCCCACACACCCCACACACATTTACCCCACCCCACAAACACCCCACACCATATGTATATTAAAAATATTATAATATATATATATATTTTTAAAATAATTATATATATATATTGTGGTGTGTGTTTTGTGTGTGTTTTTTTTGGGGGTTTTTTTGTGCTTTGGGTGTGTGTGTTTGGTGTGTGTGTGGTGTGTGTGTGTATGTATATATATATATATATTTTTAATTTTATAATATATTTTATAAAACATATATAATTTTTATATAAAAAATTATATTTAATTTTTTTATTAAAATATATATATTTAATTTTTATTATGTATTTTAAAGTAAAGTATATTAATATATACTATTATTTAAAAAAATAAAATAATATATAAAATTAATATTTTTTAAACCCCCCACACACACAAAACAACACACACAAAAACATACACCCCATATTATTAAAAATATATATATTTTAAATATTTTAAATAATATATATTAATATTATTTTATATATAAAATTATATAAATTTTATAAAATTTTTTTATATATTTATTTATAATGAAGTATGTATGTTAAAAAGTTGTGTGTTTTGTGGGGGGTTTTGTGTGTTTGTTGTTTTATTTATGGGTGTGTGTGTTGTATGTATAATATATATTTTATATAATAATATATATTTTATTATATATATATTAATTTTATATTTTAAAATATATCATAATTTTTTATATATAAAATACATTTTTTTCAACATAAAATTTTATATATAAATATATTAAAATATATATAAAATTTTATATATATGTGATATATAATTATATATATTTTTATATATATTTTATGGGGGGGTGTTTTGGTGTGGGTTTTTGTGTGGGTTTTGTGGTTGTTGTGTGTGTGTATATATGTTTTGTATGATGTGTGTGTTTTGTGGTGTTGGGTGTGTATTTTGTGTGTGTGTGTATTTTAAAATATGTATTTCAACCCCAAAACACACCCCACCAAAACCCCCCACACACACCACACCACAACACCAAAAACACACAACCCCCACACATATAATATAATATTTTAAAATTATTAATACCAAAATGTACCAAAACCCCACACCCCACACCCCCCCCCACATGCCCCACCCACACCACACACCCACACACCCACCCAAAACACAACCAAAAACCCACAAAACCCCCCACCACACCACAAAACACAAAAACCACACACACACCCCCACACAAAACACAAAACCCCCCAAAAACAACCCCAAAAACACAAAACACACAAATTTTCACACACACACCCAACCCGACCCCACATTACAGACACAAAACACCCCCACCAAAACACACACAAATAATGATAAATTTTATAAAATATATATATATATTATAAAATATTTCATATATTTTAGGGGGTTTATTATAATAATTTAATTATTAATTATATATTCTTGTAGTATATTCATGGGGGGGCCCCCGGGGGGGCCGAAGGTTTAGAGCGCGGACTCCGGACTGTCACGACGGCAATTTTTTGGGCGAGTTGGGGGTTTGAGGGGACCGGGCCGGGCGGGGTTGTTCCCTTTGGGCAAGGAAAAATTTTAACCCCCGATTGCCTGCCTAAACCAAATGGGTGGGCCCAAACCCAGCTCAAGCCCCTTGAAAGGAAATAGAAAGATGGTGGGCTCGAAAAAAAAAAAAAAAAGTGTGTGTGTTTTATGGATATTATTATTATATTTTATTAAAAATATATATATTTATATAATGGCAATTGGGAAACCACCCCCCTCTAAAAAATTGGGAAAAAAAAAATTCCCTGGAAGCCCCTCAAACGTTTAAGGGCCGCGGTGGGCCGAAATGGTTTTAAAAGGGGTCCCGGGGTGCACGACGGAAATTGAGTTAAAATGTTCGAGTTTACCCGGGCCGGGGGCCCCTTTTTCCCTTGGGGGAAAGGGGAATTCCCCCTCGGGTTGCCCCACCTATCCACTGGGTGGCCCCAAACCACCCAAAGGTTTAGGGGCTAGTCCCAAGCCCGGGGTAAAATAGAGAGAAAGATTACCCAAAAAAAAAAGGGAAAAAAACCGGGCCCCTCTCCGTGGAAAAGGAAATGGGGGACCCTACCACGTATTCACCCAAGGGCATCACAAAATGAAAAAAAAAATACAATTAAGTAAACATGCTGGGGACCACGGCGGCTTTAGGGGCATGGGCCCACCGGTTTAAAAAAGATAAAATTTTTATGGCTATATATAAATATATATATATATATATTTTATTTTAAATAATATATATATATATTTAAAATTTATTAACCACCCCACACACAACAAAACAAACAAACCACCACACACAAAACACACATAACCCCACACACCAAAACACACACAAAACACCAAAAACACAAAACACACACAACCCAAAAACCCCACCACACACAACAACACACACAAAAACACACACACACGGGACCCCAGGGGCAACACACAAAACACACACCCACACACCACACCCACCCCACCACACCCCAAAAATATATTTTAAAATTTTTAATATATATTTTATAATTTTAATATTATAGTATGTAAAAAGGGTTTTTTATAAAATATTTTAAAAATATTTCATATATACACCCTACACCCCCACAGGGCACACCAAAACACCCCAAAAAATTAAAAACCCCCACACACAGGGAAACACAAAAACCCCAACCCCACACAAAACAAACACCCAACCCCAAACACACACCCAAAACCCACCCCAAACACCAAACATATATTTTATAAATTTTAATATATAATAATATATATATTATTTAAAAAAATATAAATTTTATAAATATATAAAATATATTAGAAAATATATTATATATATATATAGATTTTATATTAAAGTTTTGTATTTTATATATATATTTTATATATAATATATTATATATATATATATTTATTTTAAAACATTTTATGGGTGTTTTGTTTTGTGTGTATGTGTGTGGGTGGGGTATGTATGTAGTATGTATTTTAAAATAATATATTATATATAATATATTAAAAAATATATATTTTATATACACACACACACACACCCCCACACACACAAAACCCCCCACACACACAAAAAACCCCCACACACAATATATTATTTTATATATATATATATATTTTATATAATATATATATATAATAAAATTATATTTTAATATATTTTAATTAATATATAATTTATATGTATTTTAAAAAATTTTATAATTTTATATAATTTTATAAAATATATATATAATGTTTTTGGGATTTTATATGTGTGGTGTGTGTGTGTGTGTGTTTGTTTCTTTTTTTGTTTGTGTTGTATTATATATAATAATATATATATTATATAATTTTATATATATTTTAATATATATATAATTTTTATATATAATTTTTTTATATTGTATTTGTGTGGGGGGGGGTTTTGGGGTGTGGGGGTGTGTGTGTGTGTGTGTGTTGTGTGTTGTGTGTGGGGGGTTTGGGTGGATGTATGTGTGTGGGGGTGTGTGTGGTGTGTGGGTGTGGTGTGGGTTTGGTGTGTTTTGGTGTGGGGTGTTTTTGTGTATGTGTGTGTTTATGGGAGATATAGTATACACACCAACACACACCCCAAACCACACACACACAAAACACCAAAACACCCCACACCCCACACACACATATATAATATATATATATATTAAAATTTTATATATATTTTATATATATATATATTTATATATAAGTATAAATGCATGTACACACACCCAACACACAACCCCAAAACTCACACACACACCACACACACCCCAAACAAAAACACACCCCACAAAAACACACACACCACACAAATATGGTGGGGTTTTTAAAAATTAAAATTTTATATATAATATATTTAAAAAATAATATAATTTTCAAGATAAAAAATATATATATAGAATTTTAAAAAAATATTTAAAATATTATATATTTGATATAAAAATATATATAAATAGAAAATATTTATATACATTTTACCCACACAAACCACACACAAAAATAAAACACCAAAACACAACACCCCACACACCCCCCTACACACCCCACAACACACACAAACACCCTCAAAAACACACCCCAACACAAACACACACCCCACACACCAAAACCCCACACACACACCCCACACACCAAACACACACACCACACACACACACATAAATACACATACAAAATACACTACCAAAATTAAAACATACAAAATACACATTTCACACAACATACGCACACACACATACAACACAACAAACACACACACACACACACACACACCCCACAACACCCCACAACACCCCACACCAATATTATATATATAAAATATATATTTTAAAATATTAAAAATATTAATTTTAAAATATTTTTAAATTTTTAAAAATATTCCCTTAATATATAAAATAAAATAAACCCATTTTAGTATATGATATATATAATAAATATATTATTATTTTTTAATATATAAAAAATTATATATTTTATGTGCGTTTTTTGTTTTTGGGGTATGTGGGTGTGGGGTGTGTGTGTTTGGGTGTTTGTGGTTTTGGGGTGTGGGTGTGTGGTGTGTTTTGTTGTGTTGTGTGTGTGTGGTGGGGTGTGTGGGTTGGTTTTTTGTCCTTTTTTTTTATTTTGTAATAAATATAAAATATATATATATTATATATAAATTAATATATACAAGGGACACACAAAACACACACACCAAACCCCCAAAAACACACACACACAAAACACACACCCTACCACATAATAACACCCCCCCACACACCCCCCACACACAACACCCCCAAACACACACACACAACACCCCAAACCCCCACACACCCACCACACACACACCCCACAGGTTATATTATTTTATATATATTATATATAAAATTTTTATTAAAATTAATTATATATAAATATACTGTTTTGTGTGGGTTTGTGTGCGTGTGTGGGTGGGGTTATGTGTGTTTATGTTTTGGTGTGTGTGGGGTATGTAGATATATGTATACACACAAACACCCTACACCCAAAACACACACCCCACACAAACCCAAACCCCAAACACAAACCACACACAAAAACACACCCACAAAACACAAAAAACCAAAACCCACCAAAAACAGGGCCCTTCCCCAAAACACCCACACACCAAAAAACACAAACCCCACCCCACACCCACACACAAAACACACGCAACACAAACACCACACACACACACACACACACACAAACCCACACACACAAACCCCACACAAACCACAAAATTATATATATTATATATATAAAATATATATATATATTTTAATTATATATTATATATATATAAATAAATACATATTAAAAAATATATTACATACGCACCAAAAGGGCACACACAAAAAAAACACATTTAAAAAACACACACAGGACACACCCGGGAAAACGCCCCCAAATTATATAATATATATTTTATATATTTTATATATATATATATATATATATATAAAAATTTAATATATATAAATATTTACATATATAAATTTTATATAAAATACGCAACAGAGAAACCCCACACACCCCACACACATTTTAAAAACACACAAGGGGGACACGACACACCACCACCCCAATTAAAAATATATATAAAATATATTTTATTATAATAATATATAAAATATAACATTTAAATATATATGGGTTGGGATTTTGTAATTGGGGGTTGTGTTGTGTGTGTTTTCTTTTTTGTTTTTGTGTGTGATAATTTTATATAAAATAATATTTTAAAATAATATAATTTTATTTTATATATTTATATATTTTAAAATTTTTTGTATATTTTATAACATATTTTATATATGTTTTTGTGTGTGGTTTTGTGTGTGTTTGTTGTTTTGTAGATAAAAAGGGTTAACACACACCACACACACACACACACCACACCACACACACCACACACACATACACATTTCACATGCACATACAGGCACACCCCATATTTCGCAACACACAAACACACCACCGATAATATAAAATATAATATATTATATATATTAATATTTTTTTTATATAATAAAATGGGTGTGTGTGTGTTGGGGTTTTGTGTGTGGTTTTGTGTGGTGGGGTGTGTGTGTGTGTGGTTTTGTTTGTGTGTGTGTGGATACCCCACACGCACACAACACACACACACACAACACACACACCCCCTTTACATGTTGGTTTTTTATATATATATATAATATAATAAATATATATATATTATATTATTTTTTATATTTTATTTTTGTGTGTGTGGGGTGTGTGTGTGTGGGGTGTTGTTTTGGTGTGTATGTGTCTGTGTTTTTAAATATACATTTTAGGGATAAAAATATATATATTTTAAAAATTTTATTAATTATATATATATATATATATTTTTATATTGTATTTTAAAATTTTTATAATGTATAGTAAATATTTTTATAATTTTTAATTTTATTAAAATTTAATTTTATATTATATTTTAATAATATATATATATATATATATATTAAAATATATATACATAATATATATACATTAAACATATTATATAAATAAATATAAATTTTATTATATATATATATATTTTATATAAAATATATTTTAAAAATTTTTAAATTATAAAATATATATATAATATAGATAAGGAAATATATATTATATATTACCATTAATAATTAAAATTTTAAAATAATTAATTATATGGTATATAACATATAATAATCTAATCATCACTATTTTATTTCTTTTAATTTTATCTTTTATAATAATAATAAAATTTAAATTATATATAATATGTGTGTGTGTTTTGTGTGTTTTGGGTGTTTGTTTTGTGTTGTGTGTGTGTGTGTGGTGTGGGGTGTTTGTTGTGGGGTAGGGTTTTTTTTGTGTTTTTGTGTTTGTGTGTGGTGTGTGGGGTGTGTTTTCGGGGTTTTGTGTTTGTGTATGTGGTTTTGGGGGTTTTGGGGTATTTTTTTAAAGTTATTTTATAAAATATTATTAAAAATATATATATATTTTATATATATATATAATATTAAATATATATGGTATATATA
>NW_023650921.1:2500-5810 GCF_015228065.2 Penaeus monodon | reverse complement strand
CTCTTTTCTCTCTCTTTTCCTCTCTCTCTCTCTAAAATTATAAAATATTTATAATATATATATAATATATTATATATATATATATTTATATAAATTTTATAAAATATTATATATATATATATATATTATAATATATATATATATTATATTATATTTTATATATATATATATATATATAGGGGGCCGCGGGGGCCCAAAAAAGTTAGAGCGTCGGACCCCAAGCTGTCACGCCCGGCAACTGAGTTCGGGGGTTTCGAGCACCGGCCGGCGCGTTGTTTCCCGGGGGCCCAAGGGAATTTCCCCTCGTTTCCCCTCCCTAGAAAAGGGGGGGCCCAAACCCGCTAAAAGTAAGTGCCGGGTAAATAGAGATGGTGATCGATTAAAAACACGGGGGGAAAGGGCAAGGGGCAAACCCCGCTCAAAAAAAATTTGCTAAAAAAAAATCATGGAACCCCTTTTGATCTAAAGCCCGGGGTTTACCCGAAGGGTGAGAGCGTCGGACTCAAGATGTCACGACGGCAATCTGAATTGGGAGGGTTCGAGTCACCGACCCCCGCGTTTTTTCCTTGGGCAAGGAACTTCCCCTTGTTTTCCCCCAAACCTAGCCACTGGGGGCCAAGCCACCCCCGGGAAATTTGCTGGTCCCAACCCCGGGATAAAAAAAAGAGAATGATTGCCTAAAAAGGTACCCCCGGCATTTCCCCGGGGAAAAGGGAAACGGGGGCCCTTCCCACGTCCCTCACTCCAGAGCATCAAAACATAAAAAAACTAAAATTAAAAGTACCCGTTTGTGCCCCACGGGGGCCCTCAGACAAAAACCTCCCCTTTTAAAAGAAGATAAAAAGATATTAAATATATATATATAATATATATATATATATATTATAAATATAATAGTATTTTTAAAATATATTAATATATATATTATATATATTAAAATATATATATATAAAATATATATATATATATAATATAATATATATTTTAATTTTATAAAATGTAAAAATATATATATATATATTATATTATTTTAATATTTTATATAATATATTTTAATAATATATATATATATATTAAAATATTTTAAAATATATACAGCTATAATAGGGGTTTTCTTCAATTTCCCCTATATGGGGGTTATTTGGCAGTCCCACCCTCGCCTGTTTGGAGGCCCTTCCAAAATAAAACCGGGGTTTTCGTCGCGCAAACCCATTTGTGCCACGGCGGCAACGATAGTCCAGTGCTTAACCACTGGACTATCGTGGGGTCTATGCGGTCATGGCGGTCATGAAGAAGAAAAATAAAACCCCACACCACACACAACACACACACTCCCCACAAAACCCCACCCCAACACTAACAAAAAACGTTCTACGGCCTTTAAATTTTTGATATTTTGAAACACTACATACATACATATTTTAAAATTTTAATTTTTATATATATTATATAATATAATATAATATATATAAAATAATAATATAAATAGATATAACACACACACACACACACCGCACACCACACACCCACACACACGCACACCACACACACACCCACACACATAAATTTTTATTATAATAATATAAAAATAAAAAATTGATATATATTTTAATATATAGATATAATATAATATTATATATATATATATATAATATATATAATAAAATATTTTTAAGGGATATATAAATATAAATTAAAATATATTATATATATATATTAATATATATATATAATAATAATAATATGTTTTAACAACTTTACAAAATTAATATATTTACACACACACACACACACAAAACCCCCCCACACACACACACACACACCCACCCCCACCCCAACACACACACCCCACAGAAATATAAAAATTTTAAAAATATATTTTAAATAATAAAATAAAAATTTTAAATATATGTAATATAAATAATATTATTATAATATAGATAAATATATATAGATAGAATATAAAATAGATAAAAATAATACATACAAACCAAACACACCACAAAACTACACACACCACACCCCACCACAACACCCCACAAAATAATAAAAAAAATAAATATATAATTTTAAAATTTTAATAATAAAATATAAATTATATAACACACATACAAAAATATTTTATATATATAATAAAAAAATATATAAAAATATAAAAAATAAATATATATAATACAATAAATTTTTAACAAACAAAAGATATATATAATATATAATAAAAATAATATAAAATAAATAAATATATAATAATGTATAAAATATAAATAAATATATATTTATAAATATATATATATAATAATATATATAAAATATTAGTAAAAGGGAATATATATAAAATTATATATATATATATTAATTTTAATATATATATATATATATATAAAAATATATTATATATATAATTATATTTTATATATATAAACACAAAACATATATATGCGGGTGTGTGTGGTGTGTGTGTAATTCATGTATAATAATAGATATGGGTATATATTATATATTAGAAAATATATAATATATTTTATATTTTAAAATTATAAATATATATATATATATTATATATATATATTTTATATCATATATAAAATTTCAAAAACAGTTTTACTAGCTCACCCCATATCGAACACCAAGAACTTGCAAAGTGATGTAAGCGACCCTTTTCACCCTGTGTCTCGGGGATGTCTTTTAGTGTGCAAGAGCAGTGGAACACGGAAAGGGGGGTCTTGGTGGGGAAAAAGTTTTTTCTTCCCCGTCTTTTTCTAGGTCTTTTTGATTATGAAAAAGAATATTGTTCATGTTTTTTTTTGTTTGGGTTTCTAAAAATCTCACCTATTTGAAAAGTGATTTTCCCTTAAATTTTGTGTTTTTTTTTGTTTTTGTTTATTAGTTCAATTTTTAAGGGAGAAAGATAGTAGTAAGTTTTTGAAGTAAACCGGGAAAAAAAAAAAGATTCCCAACAAGGCGAACCGAATTGTATGATATCCTAACTACAGTACTCAAATATTGAGGCCAAATTTTTTTATTCATTAGCAATTTTTTAGGCTGCAGGGGAAACCTCTGTCCGCGTCCCCTCTTGCAAAATATTTCAGGGGTATTAAAACAACCAATTTTAAAAAAAAAGTTTATTTTTTGCATCCAAAAAAAAATTTTTAAATTTAAATTTTGACTGCATGAAAAAAGCTAAAAATGGATATGCATATTTTATAGGAATTTATCACGTTTTTCTTTAAAAGGGGAATTTTTCTTTCAGGCCCAGTAATTTTAAAGAGCATTTAGATGGATATATATGTATATGTACGTGCATAATATG
>NW_023650920.1:0-5811 GCF_015228065.2 Penaeus monodon | reverse complement strand
GGGGGGGTGTGGGGGTTTTTTGTTTTTTTTTTTTTTTTTTTTTTTTTTTTTTTTTTTTTTTGGTGTGGTGTATGGTAAACACCATATTATATGCGCACAAACAAACAACATATATATTTGTTTTGTAGTTGTAGGTGTTTATTTATGTGTGTGTGTGTTTTACACATACACACCATAAATTTATGCATACCGTAATATATACAAGCAGTTATTAAATTTTATATATAATATATATATTTATATAATATTATTATATATATATATAATATAAATAGATAGAAGATAGATAGATAGATAGATAGATAGATATAGATATATATACATTATATATATTTTATTTTAATATATATATCTATATATATTATATATATATATATATACACTTTATATAAAAATCTTTTTATAGCCCCCCAAAAACCCCCTAACACTTTTATACATTGATCCAAGTTGTATCACGGTCGCTACAAAACAAAATATCAAAGTATTTACATTCAAAAATTTTTGAAAAAAGAAGTTTTCTTTTGACTGAAAAATAGAAAACCAGTAAAGTACTTAATATGCAGCTATGACTTTTATTACAAGCAAATCATTGTGGAAAACTCAGATAAAATGGAAAAAGTACTTGACTACTTTCTATTGTTTATACACACCATTTGCTCGCTTCGAATGGTCGTGGAAAGTTTAAATGTAGTTCTCACATTCAGCTTTTTTTCTTTTTTCTCTTTTTGTATTAAATACGTTGTTCATATGAAAAATGGAAACTGCATAAGATTTTGCATCTTATCACCCCCACCACGAGTAAGCTCTATGTCCAAATCAGACAACGGGGTAATTCCAGTGATCATGGATATTTATTGATTTATTGATTGAAGTTGTCAACAATCAAGATACACAGAAAGTTTTTTTTATTTTTTTGACCTTGTAAGGTATATCATACGCGTACAGAATGATTTTGAAGACATTTATTCCACCGAAGTCAATCCCACGTCATATGACTCGAACACGTTGGAAATTCTTACCATGTCTTTCCCATGACCGTCATGTTTGACTTAAAATCTTACCTTTATGAGTGAGCATGTATTTGGTGTACTGCTAAAAAGGTACAGAAACATTTATGCACCTTATAATAACATTTATATGAAAAAAAAATATTGATGTGATTCGAATTAATGAAAATATAAATCCTTTTGAGACTACGTGATATATATCAAAAAAAATTTATCGCGCTCTGATGGCTGGCCAGAGTGTCCCATTCTGTATCAAGTTAAAGGCATACACTTTGATAAAAAATGAAATAATGTTTCAATAGTCTCAATAATGTACGCGTAAAGGGCAAACTGTATTAGAGTACATCAAGGTTTAGGGGTTTGGGAAATGCTACAAAAAGGGGTCTTAAGTGTGTGTGAGTCTGTAAGTTTGAGTATATTGTGTCACGAACATATAGCCTTCCAGGCTGTCGCCGAGAAACCTCGAGGGCTACCGAAGGCAACGACCAAGCGGTCGCCCTCTCCAAGATCATCAACACGAGGACTACAACGGTTTCACCATCAGCAACGACATCCCCCTGCTCAAGCTGTCTCAGCCTCTGACCTTCAAACGACTACGGGGGCCCCATTCCCCTTCCCGAAGCAGGTCATGCTACCTCTGGTGAATGCATCGTGTCCGGCGGGGGTGCTCTCTCTGAAGGAGGAAGCTCCCCAGTGTCCTCCAGAAGTGTCCGTTCCCATCGTGTCTGATGACGTCGGTGCTTGTGGCCGAAATGTGTTTCTGCCTTTTCAATTACTCGAGGTCAGTTTTCTCCACTTACAAAGTCTAACCCATCAACAGAGGCAAAGGACTTTGTCTGATTATGCAAAACTCTTGCGCAACAACACAGCATGAATAAGATAAACCCTTTTTTCGGTGACCCAGGGAATATCCATTAATGAAAAGGGGTTTTATTCCTTGTACTTGATGGCGTGTGAACTTATGGCCAAGTCGACCTCCCGGAAGATGCCTAGGAATTCTGTATCACGTCAGTTAATTGAGATCAGTTCTCTCTAATTACAGTTATTTTTTTTTAGAATTAAACATTTTTTATTAAAGCTAAGCAAGAATACATCATTTTCTTTAGATAAATCTAGAAAACGAGAATTTTACCATCATAAAAATATACGGGTCTTTCACTTTTAAAACTAAAGTAAGGTACACACTACATGCTTTGAAATGACGATCCAGTAAAGTCAGTTACTTGCTTCCCGTGAAGATCATAACTTACTCAGACACAGACACACGCGCACTCATACACACGTATGCAGCCAACAACGTGATGTGTACACACACACACACACACACACACACACACAACACACACACCCCACACACACACACAAAACACACACACACACACACACACACGCACGCATATATATGGGATAGATGATAGATAGATAGATATAGATATAGATAATATATATAATAATTTAAAGATTCTACAGCAAAGGCAAATGGATCTGCTGGTCGCTGTGTTGAAAATGAAATACTTTTGGCGCGGGCAACAGTAAACCATAAGGAACAACGCTAACTCGGGATGCAAGTGTACTTTTTCCAGTAAAGATAAAACCTCGGCTTTGTTTCTCTGTTCAGGGGACGACCAATTGCCTCCCGGGGGACTCTCAACACTGCAAAAACGAAAGTCAGATTCCTAATGTTTTTAAATACCTAATTAGGGAGTGCTTACCAATATGCTTTTCTCTCTCTCTCTCTCTCTCAGGGTACAATGCGATTATTGCACAAAGGCCCAACAAAATCTTAATATTTTGTCACATTTACTTTATCGAAAGGTATGAGAGGTTAATGCGCAGTTCTTATATTAAACCAAACCCAAACATGAACTAAATATTTCACTCCTAAAAAACCGAAACGTCCGGGAAATAGTTGCAGTCTGTAAAAAGATTACGAATACAAGTCACTTAATTGTTTTAAAAGCTAGGAATTGGGGTTTTTTGAATACAAGCAGCTGTGGTTAATGTGGTAACTTTATTTAGATAGGATAGTTTTAACAATAACAGCATATTAACAAAAAGGAAAAATAAATATTATAAATAAAAATATCAATAATGATTATAATGATAATAATATTACTGTTATAATAATAATAAGATATTAATCGAAATAATAAATATACTGATGGAAGTATAATGACAAATTAAAAATCCTTATAATGAAAATAAAAGAAAGTAAATGATGGTATTGTTTGGGTGAGGTTTATTATTATAAGCATTATTATTATATTAAAAAATATCATTATCATAATTATTGTTATTATCTTTTGTATCACTGTTGCCATTATTATTATTACTATTATCATCACCATCATCATCATCATCATTATTATTATTATGTCATCCAATTATCATTAATATTATTCATATGAATAATAATTTAACATCATAAGTACAAGTAATGTTGATGCTACTACTACTAATAGGAATACTACTGCTATTTTAAATACTACACATAATCAGCATAAGAACTGTATACAGTGCTGAGAAAAAACTAGAAATTTTGTAGAACCAACTTGCACGTACTGTTAAATCTTTCTCGGTTAGATCATTTTATATATATTTTCAAATATTTTTACATATCTCATCTTTTAACGGTAGGTTCATATCTGAGCCGCTGTGGTCACAGCATGATACTTGATTGTAGTTTCATGTTGTGATGCTCTTGGAGTGAGTACGTGGTAGGGTCCCCAGTTCCTTTCCACGGAGAGTGCCGGTGGTACCTTTTTAGGTAATCATTCTCTCTATTTATCGGGCTTTGGGACCAGCACTTGACTTGGGGCTGGCTTGGCCACCCAGTGGCTAGGTAGGCAATCAAGGTGAAGTCTCTTGCCCAAGGGAACAACGCGGCGGGCGGGGACTCGAACCCTCGAATTCAGATTGCCGTCGGACAGTCTTGAGTCCGATGCTCTAAACCATTCGGCCACCGCGGCCTTGAGATCATGGGCTTCCATGATTTTTTCTTAGCAATTTTGAGCGGTGGTTTGCCATTGCCTTCCGCCCGGTGTTTTTTTTCGAGTCACCATCTCTATTTACCTAGCATGCCTGCCTAGCCAGGGCTAGGCAGGCAATCGAGGTGAAGTTCCTTGCCCAAAGGAAACAACGCGACGGCCGGTGACTCGAACCCTCGAACTCAAATTGCCGTCGTGGAAAAGTCCTGAGTCCGACGCTCTAACCATTCGGCCACCCCGGCCCCCTGCTTACATATATATATATTATATATATATATATATATATATATATATTTTATATATATTTATAAAATATATAAAATTTTTATAAAACATAGGTATGTATGTTTTATATTTTATTTACATAGGTATGTATTTTATATATATTTACAATATGCTTTATATATAATTATATATATATATATATATTATATATTATAATATATATAATATATATATATATATACACATGTAATATAATTTTGTGTGTGGTGTGTGTGTGTTTACGTGTGTTATATATATTTTGTGTGTATGTGTGTGTATTATAAAATTTTATATATATATATATATAATATATATATATATATAGATATATATTATATATGTATATATATATATATATATATATATATATATATATATATATATATAGTGTGTGTGTGTGTGTGTGTGGGTGTGTGTGTGTGTGTGTGTGTGTGTGTGTGTTGTGTGTGTGTGTATTTATATATAAAAATATATATATATATATATATATTATATATATATATATATATATATATGTATATTATAATATAAATATATATTTTAAAAATAATTATATATATTTATATGCTAGCGTGTTCGTGTGCGTACGTGCGTGCGTGTGTGTGTGTGTGGTGTGCGTGCGTGTGTGTGTGTGTGTTTAGGTGTGCGTGTGTGTGTGGGGTGTGTGTGTGTGTGTGTGTGTGTGTGTGTGGTGTGGTGCGCGCGTGTGTGTGTGTGGGGTGTGTGTGTGTGTGTGTGTGTGTGTGTGTGTGTGTGTGTGTGTGCTGCGCGTGCGTGTGTGTGTGTGTGTGTGCGTGTGTTTTATGTGTGTGTGTGTGTGTGTGGTTTACGTTTGTGTGTATATATGTATAGATAGATAGATAGATAGATAGATATAGATATAGATTAATTTATAAGAAAGGTGTTGTGGGTAGGTCTGACAATAAGTGTTAAAATTTATGAGACAGAAGTGAGCTGTAAATGTATATAGCATATATTCCAAAATATGCACTTCTGATACTCAAGGCCCTGTGTTGCAACCCTAAGTTCATGAAAGCGGTTCAACCCTTTCTGGAAGGGCTTACTAGTTGTATTCGGCTAAATTACTCCGACCCCCCCCCCCCTTTCCCCATCAAGATAAGGAGGAGGGTCGGAGTTTTCTCCCCCAACCAGTAGGTTGGAGGGAGATAACTCGGCTGTCTACCCCGCAATCATGAAAAAGCAAAAACAGCAACGGCCCTCATTTCCCGGAGGGGAAGGGGCCCCTGGTTACGGCGGCGATCAGGATCGCGCGACCGGAGAGGGGGGTGCTAATAAAAATCGGTTAAGGCAGGCCGCCCCACGGCAATGAAGCTTTGCTCTTACAATATTGAGATTATGGACCAATGAGTCCGACTTACTAGCATTGACTGAGGGACCAGAATGTGGGGGGCAAGCAATCAATTTTGCTGAAACTCGATCATTCAAAGTCATGAATACGTTTTCGAAAAAAATAATAATAAGAGATGAACGTGGAAGTTTTCACCATCGTTTTAACATCCCCCTCACGAAAAACCCGGGGAAAACAAAACCCT
>NW_023650919.1:0-5811 GCF_015228065.2 Penaeus monodon | reverse complement strand
GGGGGAGGGACCCAGAAAGGTTTTTGCCCATTTCAGCTCCTGGCAAAGGGGCCTGGTCGAGCGGCTCAAGCCATGCCCCTCGTTCTCGCCCAAACGAGCTGGGTGCCGTATAGCCTGAGCTGGCGGTCCCGAATTATAAAGAAAATATCCCATGCCAGTCGGGTACCCGTCGGTTGGGCAAAATGTCCTGCCAATGCCCCCATGATTCAGGTAGGGACTTTTTAAAAAAGACATAAAGAGAGACTCCAAGGCATAGATAGATAAGGTATCGCTTCCAAAGAGCAAAACGCAGTACCAAGCCTAAAAAACGCGTAGTTTGGTTTTCTCTATAGATATGAATCCCAAAGGTGATTGATTTATGCCCCTGCAGCCAGACCAACCGTCTCTGAATTCCTGGTCTAAAGGGCATCTGGACACCACACGAAATTGCAAACGGGGAAAAACCCAAGCCTAAGAGGGGGTGAGTCTATCGCAGATATGATGGGGGAAAACGGAACCCCCAACAAGTTTTCCCTAACCAAGTACCCCTGGGAAAAGTTCAAGATAAACCACCCTAGTAAAAGGCCCAAAACAAACTAATGATGCAAGTAAAAAAGGGTGTTAGCAAAACAGTAAAAGGGGCCTGAAATTTGTCTTATAAAACCCCACGCCTAAGCTGCTTCAACTGCAGGAAACTAAAAACTTCCCCCTGGGTTACAAAAAACCCAAAAAAAACAAATTTCCCCTTTTGGGGCGAGTCTCCGGGCGGGCCTTGGGCCCCATCTCAAATTCCTTGGGGACAGGTCTCGTCAAGCGCCCAACCCAGACCCCGGGTTTTCCCCACGGGCCTCCTCCCCCCAGGGTTTCTCGCAAAGAGACGCCTATGGGCAGGGCTCCACAGGGAAACGAGCTAGGGCCCAATAGCCTGATTTGGGGATTCCGATTTAAAGACGGGTCTCAGCCAGTTCCCCCTTTTTTTTGGGTTTTGAAAATCCCCCAAAAACTTAAAGACACGTCTTGGCCCTCTCTGCTAGGTACCGACATCTCCAAATGCTCTTGTTGATCGAGTTCATGGCTCCTGTTGCCAGACCAACCATCTATTGACTTTTTGGTCTGATAACCCAGAGATATGGACTACACTACCAAGGTATTTTAAAAAACTCTCTGTAACTTCAACATCCTCGCCGCAAGTATGGATGCTGAACAGTTCCCCTAACAGGCCCTCAAAGTCCTGAATTTTGGTCTTGGCCCAGGAGACCTCTAGGCCTAGATGCATAAAGAGCCGCCACAGTGGCTCCAGGGACTCAGATAGGAAAAATACATCATCGGCAAAGTCAAGGTCTGAGACCTTGATATTGCCCAGTGTTGCTCCACACTGACGGGGTTGGTAGCTCTGCCCATGATCCAGTCCATGCAGGTGTTGAAAAAGGTTGATGTAAGGGACACAGCTTTGCCTCACCTGAATTAACAGGGAAGAAGTTTGACAGATCCCACCCACACTTTACAGAACTTCATACCAGTATATGGGCTTGCTATTAGGCCAATAATCTGCGTCAGAATTCCCGTTTTCCCCAGGATCTCCCATAGCAATTCACAATCCCACCGAGTCAAACACCTTCTGAGGTCGGTGTAGGCTGCAAGCAGCCCTCAACCAAACTCACGATGGCATTCCACAATTACTTGAAGGGGTAGTATCGGCTATTGGGGGCTTGCCAGATGTGAATCCAAAACTGTCCAGACTCTGATGCCTAAGTAGGGGGTTTGCGGATCTGCTTCAGAAGAATGTAGGCGAAAACTTTGCCTGGTATGCTGAGCGTGTAATGCCATGGTATTTGCAAACAGTCCCATAATCCCCTTCCCTTTCCAGAGGGGGATGACCATCCCCCTCAACAGGTCAGGGGAAATGGTACCAGACTGTCAGATGGTAGTCAAGACTGCATGCAAGCCCCGAGCCATAGGTTCACCCCCAGCCATTCCCACTCTTCAGCTTTGGGAAAACGCCATCCTAACCTCCATTAGGGTAGGCTTCCTCGCGATGGGGGGCCCGCACTGGGATTTTGACTCACTTGCATCCAAGCTAACTGTTGGAGGGTTACTGGTACAATAGCTCAAAATATTCAGCCCAAAGTTCATGAACCCCAACATGATCTGAAATTAATCTGTCCCTCCACTGATCAGACTGCAGTCATCTGCGAGGAGGGTTAGAGTTCAGCTTTCTCAGGGCTTGGTAGGCAGGGCAAAGGTTTCTTACCAAGAAATGGCCTTCAACCTCCTCAGCAAGATTCCCGATAAACTGTTCCCAAGTCCCTTCTCAGCAGGGTCCGAGCCCTACGCACCAAGGATCAGCACAAGACCTGATTGCCATTCAGTTGAGCCATGCAACATGCTTTAGTGGCCTCCAAAGTCTCCAGGGAGATGGATTTTTGACTTGCCCTCGGGCATACACCAATGGACCCCTGGGCTGCCCCGAGTGTTTCGCGCTTGAAGAACTCACACAGAGCAACTGGGTCCATCAGGTTGTCAAGTTCTGTCAATCGGTCAGAGACGGCCATGTTGAACTCACGGGCACACTCCTCCTCCCTTTGTTTGTCCAAGTGAAACACCTTGGGGTGGCTACTGGGGGGACGGGGATTTTGAAGTGGACCCGTAGGGTAGCCACAACCGCCTATGGTCAGTGCCACAAAAACTCGGAACTCTGCAATTCTGGAGGATCCTCCATCGCATGCTAACAAGAATGGGGTTTGATCTCCTTTGGGCCCACTGTACCCGTATCATTATACCATGCCCAGCAATGGGGGGTTGGAGTGCTGGTACCAGGACCCAGAGACCCTCATTCTCTGGGACCTACCCAAAGCCCCAGAAAAGGAGGCTATTCTCACTGCGGGGATCAGCTCCTGAGCTAGGGGGGGGCCGACAGACTTTCATAGCCAACTCGGTCACAACCGGATACCGCATTGAAGTCGCCCAGAACAATGCAAATATCTCGCCGGGGGCAATTGTCTGCTACAGATGTGAGTTTGGCATAGAAACACCTCTTTCACATCGGTTTACTAACATCAGTAGAAGCATATACAGCAAAAAAGAGACATAAAGCCAAAGGGCATCTTCAGTCTCAATGCCCTAATACGCTCATCAACCGGTGTCACCTCAACTACCCAGGGCTGAAGTCGGCTGGATGACCATCACTGCAGTCCGACCAGTAGTAGGTGTACCTACCATACGATTGTGCTGCTACCAGGTCTTCTCACCCCCCAAGAGGGCAGCCCCTCCCAGCATCCAATTCCTCAATAACAGAGGTAACCACTCATCCGCCACAAGGACCAGAGTTCCAAACACCTACCCGGAAAGCTCGCTTGAGGTTAAGCCTGGGGCGGTGACTTGGTTGGGACAAGTAGTTCTCTTCCCATCCTGCGCCCTCCCAACGGGACCCACAGCCCACCTTACTTGCTGTCCAATGCTTGGTTTGAGGAATTCAGAAGGCGACTTATGAAAGACCAGAAAAGAGTTCCCCTTTTCAGGAGGTCAAGAACACAAAAAGTAAATTCTCTGGCCCTAGAGAAAAAAGAAAATTCAGAGAGGGATGGGAAGACTGTCGGCTGGGGAATGTGGAGATAGACTTATAAATTGGTGTAAGGAGAAAAATTGGTCATCGCAAAACACCTGGTTGAATGTACACCTCAGACGACGATAAAACCATAGATTAGTCCTGGGACAGAGCCAGAAGACAAATCAACTATGATATGATCAGTTCAAGAACGCAATCAAAACTCCCAAGGTGCAGACCACACCCACAAATTCAGACACAACCCAGTAATAATAAAATTTTGAATGTCTCTCAAAAAGTTTAAGAGAGAAAGGATTTAAACTCATTGCAAGAGAAAAATTAAAGCAAGTATTTTTTTTTAATTTATAGAGGCTTCTTACAGTGACATGACCATCGTTTTGGTGCCTTCGTTGAGAACATTCAAGCAGCAGCTGCTAAGATAAACACGACAGTAGAAAAAAGAAGCCCTCATCAAACTGGTTCCACCCAGAGCTACGAAAACGGCGAGTCTCAAAACGTACCTCATGAATGGTAAACAATTTCACAAAGGGGAATGTAAGAAGGCCAAGGAAAATTGGCTGCAGGAGAAATGGAATGAAATTTAAAAAATTTCACTTGTAATCCCAAAGAGCTGTTCTAAAGGATTTGAGAGATCACTCGGTCAGTGATACTTTTCCTCCTCAAATTGCATCAATGCACCGGACGGCCGCATTCTCCACGAGACCGAGGATGTCAGGGCCTCATGGGTAGAGTATGTTCAAGAACTTTTTGAACAAAAGCTAGAAGATGTAGTCCCCATAGCTGTCACATTGGTCCACCAATTCTGAAGTCAGGAGTGCACTGGTCCCCACAGCAAATGAAATCCAAGAAAGCTGTAAAGGTCTTTATGGCGCACACACCGAAATGCTGAAGGATCCAGGGTAGGGGTTGGTGCGACAGTCACATGTGTATGATCTCATCTGGAACTTTCCCAAATGATACTTTGAAACAAGCAAATTACCTAAAAAAAATGATGAAATCAGTATTCATTGCCCTACCGAAGCTCCCAAAAAACACTTGAGTGCTCACATCCTCTGTGTTTACGTGTGTGGGGTTGTAGTGTGTGTATTTGTGTGTGTGTGTGTGTGGTGTGTGTGATACATACATATATATATTTTAATATTTTATATATATATATAAAATATAATATATATATATATATATATATATATAATGCAATAACATATATACATGTATACACACACACCAACACACACAAACACACACAAAACACACACACACACACACACACACACACACACAACACACACACAAAACACACACACACACACACGCACACACACACACATACACACACACACACACACACACCCCACACACCAAAACACACACCACACAACACATGTATATATATAAATAGATAGATAGATAGAAGATAGATTTATTTATATATATAATGTATGTGTGTGTGTGTGTGTGTGTGTGTGTGTGTGCATATAATATAATATATAATATATATATATATATATATATATATATATATATATATATATATATATAAAATATATATATTATATATACACACATACTTATATACATACATATAAATATATTTGTTTGTTTGTTGTTTGTTTTGATTGTGTGTGGTGTGTGTGTGGTGTGTGTGTGTGTGTGGGTGTGTGTGTGTGTGTGTGTGTGTGTGTGGGTGTGTGTGTGTGTGTGTTGTGTGGGGTGTGTGCGTGTGTGTGTGTGTGTGTGTGTGTCTGTGTGTGAGTTCAAATCCCTGCCGCGGCAGTTGCACTTTCCCTGCCTCCGCCCGCTAACTCAAGCCCGATCTCATTGCGAAAAACGACGTATCGCCTTGAGAGGTCAAACGCATATGTCGCAGGGGAAGTCGCCGCCGTGGTTTTAGTGGTAGCGCGTTCGACCAAGGTTATTTATGAAGGGCATCCAATCAGGCAAGAGTGTGTATATATGTGTGTGCTATCTCTGTCGTTTGTGAGATGAACAGGCTCCTCCCCTCTCTCCCTGCGGTGAATCGGTCCTTGATTGGACGATTCAGAGAGGGGGGATGATCGGTTCCGGCAAGGGTGGCGGACGGGGCGCAGCGGGTGGAGCCGAGCAACGCCAAGAGAGTTAGCATGATGCCATGATCCCTCGATCATGTGGCTTTTGCACGGGCATATTAAAGAGATGCACCGCCCCGGTCCCATGAAACCGGCCTGGGCTTTTCCGCGTTACCGGCGGTGACGCCCCCCCCATTGTTGATGCCACGATGCTATGTGCTT
>NW_023650918.1:0-5811 GCF_015228065.2 Penaeus monodon | reverse complement strand
TATAAAAAAATATATTATATAAAAAAAAATAAATAAAAAAAAAAAAAAAAAAAAAAATATTATATATATATATAATATATATATAATATATATATATATTATATATATAATATATATAATATATATGATATTATATAATATATTATATAATTTTATCTATATAATATTTTATATATATATATTATATATATATTATATATATATATATATATTATTATATATAGATATAATAAAATATATATAATATATATATATATATATTAATAGATCTATATATATATTATATCTATATATATGATATATTATATATATATATATATATGAATATATATATATTATATCTATATATATATATATAATATATATATATATGATATATATATATATATATTAATTGAATATATATATATATATATATGTATATAATATATTATATATATATATGCATATATTATATATATATATATATATATATATATATATTATATAATATATAGCATATATAATTATAGATATATATAAAATATATATATATAGATATATATATATGCAATAATAGATATATAAAATATATATTTTATATATATATATATATATAATATATAATATGCAATAAATTTTATATATATATATATATATATATATGCATATAAAATAATATATATAATATATATATTTTATACATATATGCATATATATATATATATATATATATAATATTATATATATATATATATATGTATGTGGGGTGTGTGTGTGTGTATACACAATATATGTATATATATACACAATATAAAATATACTATGTATAGTATATATATATATATATATATATATATATATATATGTATGTATGTATGTATGTATGTATGTATGTATGTATGTATATGTATATGTATGTGTATGTGTATGTGTATGTGTATGTGTATGTGTGTGTGTGTGTATGTGAGTGTATGTGTATGTGTATGTGAGTGTATGTGTATGTGTATGTGTATGTGTATGTATGTGTATGTATGTATGTATGTATGTATGTATGTGTGTGTGTGTGTGTGTGTGTGTGTGTGTGTGTGTGTGTGTGTGTGTGCGCGTGCGGTGTAGAAAAGGTATGAATCATCACAGTACAAGAGATGTATTTGACCGGTTTCGATTATATCTTAGAAATACATGTATTTCTGACGAAAAAATAATCGAAACCGGTCAACTACATCTCTTGTATTGTGAAGATATTCAGTCTTATTCATACCTTTTCTACATTTGTCAATATGAATACGGTTCATATACATGTGTGAGTGTGTGTGTGTGTGTGTGTGTGTGTGTGTGTGTGTGTGTGTGTGTGTGTGTGTGTGTGTGTGTGTGTGTGTGTGTGTGTGTGTGTGTGTATGTACGTTGTGTGTGTGCGCACGCGTGTGCGTTGTGTGTGCGCGCACGCGTGTGCGTTGTGTGTGTGTGCGCGTATGCGTTGTGTATATGCGCGTATGCGTTGTGTGTGTGTGCGCGTATACGTTGTGTATGTGCGCGTATGCGTTGTGTGTGTGCGCGTGTGAGTTGTGTGTGCGCGCGCGTGCGTGTGTGTATTACATTAATGTATGTGTGTATGCATACACACACACACATATATACATATACATTTAACCACAAAAATCACTACACCGCACGCGCAACACACACAAAACCCACACACACCACACACACACAACACACACCACACAACACACACTCACACAAACACACACAAAAAACACACTGGTGTATATGTGATATATATACTTTTAAAATTAAAATATATTATATAATAATATATTATTAAACATTTAAATTTATAAACAAATATTATATATATATATAATATATATTTTAATATAATATATATATATTATAATAATATATTATATATATAAGGTAGGTTCATTTTTGAGGCCGGGGTCCAATTATTAATTTAAATTTTATTTTATTTTGGGAATATTATATTTTTAAATTTATTATATTAATATAAAATTATATTATATATATATATATATATATTAAAATATATATATTATATTAATATATATTTTATATGTATAATGATATATTAATGGTATAGTTATGTAAGTAATTTTAAATATTTATTTTTTAATATTTTTTATATTATTATGTATATTTTAATAGGTATATAGGTATAGGTATATAGGATATTTTAAAATTATATATTATATAATATAATATAATTATTATATATTATATATTATATAGTTATATATTAATATTTTTAATGGGATATAATAAAATAATATATATATATAAATTATATATATATATATGTTTTAATATATAGGTAATAATATTGATATATATATAAATATAATATAATATTTTAAATGTAATATAATAATTATAAATTAAAATTGTATATTATATGTTATAATATATACAAATAAATATATAAAATATAAAAATTAAATATATATTATTATATATATATATATATAATATATATATATTTGTGGTAAAAATTTTAGTAATTACATAATATATATATATAAATATAATTATATATATATTTTATATATATACATTACACAATATAAACACAGTGTGTGTGTGTGGGGGTTTTGGGGGTGTGGTGTTGTGTGTTGGTGTGTGTTGTGTGTGGTGTGTGTGTGTGTGTGTGTTTGTGTGCGTTTTGGGTTCATTACATAAAATAAAAGCAAAATTCATTACTTAAAAACGGGCGTGGAGGTAGGGGCAAAGATGGCTAAAGGTCAAATTTTACCATGCAGTAAAAAATTTTAAAAGGGGGAAGCTATATGATCTGGAAATGCCCTTTTTGAATGGAAACTGCGTTTGGGGGTTTAAGCTAAAAAAAAAAAATAAAGGGACGAAGCAATCTCAGGGGAATTTTCCATAAGGAGAACTCGTAAAAGCCACGGATAAGTATACATATTTAATTTTATAATAAAATAAAACGAACCAACAGATTCCTGTGGCCGCGGTTGCATCTGCGGGGGCCCTTGGATCCCGAAGGATGATGCAGAGTGAGGGCTTGTTGAAAGGAAACAAGCAACCCCCTCGCACCGCCAGTGAGCGTGAAAGAGACGATGGAGAAAAGGGGATGACGGACACGACGAGACGCGGCAACGGCTTCGCCCAAAGCCCTCTTTACTAGATTTAGAAAAGCAACCGTAAAGAGATATCGGATCCTTTATGATGTCGAATTTGAAGGACTTTTGTGGAATAGGTTTTTGGAATAGAGCCTCTTTAGTTTTGGGCAGTTATTTAAAAAGTTTAATTTTAAATTTGCAATTTTAAGGAAAACTCAGATATTATTTAGGTCTATACTACGATGTACTGTCCAGGGGACATTTTGGGGGGGCGGGGGGGGGAAAAAAGGGATAAACCGCGCGCACATAAAATACGATTTCAGAAAAAAAAAACGATAGACACACACCCCATAAAAACACAACACACACACCAAAATATATAATATTATATATATATATATATATATATATATAATATTATAATATTATATATACACATATAAAAGATTTTGATAGTAATTAAATATAGAATATAGAATATATATATATATATATATAATATATATATATATATATTAAAATAAAAATAACTATTATATAAATTTTATATATTACTACATATACATATATATGTAACATACATATGGGTGGGTGCCCCACAACACACACCACACACACACACAACACACACAAAACACACCCCCACACACACACACCCACACACAACACACACACACACACAACACAAACACATATATTGATAGAAAAAAGACAGATGAAAAACCAGGGGAACAAATTTTACATAACACTGACGCCCAAAAGGGAAAGCATTAATGGAAGAAAAGAAAACCCGTTACCCCCAACTATAAAAAGTTACATTGAATAATATGCCTTTCCCGTACTGGGCGCAATCGGGCATTCCCATATTTTTTTCAAGGGGGAAACCCTGCATGAAGAGCAACGGCAATCACCTGTATGGCAAATAAATATGTACCGACGGGGCCAGGCATTTTGGCAAGTGGGTAGTTACAGTAGAAGTACCGGGTCAAGGTCAGCGCTTCCCTTTGATGGGAAACCGCCCGCCTCCCCCCCCCATTTTTAAAACTTTGGCCCAGCTATTTTGACTGCGCGGTTATTTAAATTTCCCCCCAACACCCCAAATACAAAAAGGGCTCGACTGACGACGTAGTTTTTCCACACAGCTGACAAACCCCAATGCCATGGCTGCCTGAAGGTGAAAGAGTGGGCCGGGGGAAAAGGAAAAATTTTACTAGAGGTTTTGGGAGTCCTTAGCTAGACTTACGCACCTTAAATTCCCCAGCACGCTGGCGACGCCATCTACAGAAAAAACATCAATTTAAATCTACAATTGAAAAATTGATCAAAATTCCCTTGCCATTTCCATACAATATCCCCATGGTAAAACTGCGGGCCCGGGAGCGACATTTTTTCGGGCACTTTTATGGTACTTTTTGGCCTGGTTTCCCTGTCCTCCAACATTAAGTTTCGTTTAAAATACCACTATGTGCAAATCCCAGCCAGCTAAAGAGCACTTCTAGGGTTTTTAAAAGGATCCGATTCCCCTATGATATAAGTATATTTAAAAAATTGGTATTGTTGTATATATATAAAACACGATTAAGTTTTCACCCGGGAGCTATTAATTTTAAAATATCTGCTGATATATATATATATATATATATATATATATATATATATATATATATATATATATATATATATATATATATATATAAGCACGGGCGGGGGTTTGCATATATCAAAGCTAGATATGGTAGTGGGCGAGTCTATCGTAGATATGATGGTAGGTTGAGAACCACCAATAATGATTATCTAAACAATTACTTCCATCAGTGTGTGTGTGTCAGTGTGTGTGTGTCAGTGTACGTGTGTGTGTCAGTGTGTGTGTGTGTGTCAGTGTGTGTGTGTCAGTGTACGTGTGTGTGTCAGTGTTGTGTGTGTGTGTGTGTGTGTGTGTGTGTGTGTGTGTGTGTGTGTGTGTGTGTGTGTGTGTGTGTGTTGTGTGTATGTGTATCAGTGTGTGTATGTGTATCAGTGTGTGTTTGAGTGTCAGTAAGTGTATTTGTGTGTCAGTGTGTGTCAGTGTGTGTGTGTGTGTGTTCAGTGTGTGTGTGTGTGTGTGTGTGTGTCAGTGTGTGTGTGTGTGTGTGTCAGTGTGTGTGTGTGTGTGTGTGTGTGTGTGTGTGTGTGTGTGTGTGTCAGTGTGTGTGTGTGTCAGTGTGTGTGTGTGTGTGCCAGTGTGTGTGCGTGTGTGTGCGTGTGTGTGTGCGCGTGTGTGTGCGTGTGTACGCGTGTGTGTGCGTGTGTGTGCGTGTGTGTCAGTGTGTGCGTGTGTGTCAGTGTGTGCGTGTGTGTCAGTGTGTGCGTGTGTGTCAGTGTGTGCGTGTGTGTCAGTGTGTGTGCGTGTGTGTCAGTGTGTGTACAGTGTGTGTGTGTGTGTGTGTGGTGTGTGTCAGTGTGTGTGTGTGTGTGTGTGTGTGTGTGTGTGTGTGTGTGTGTGTGTGTGTGTGTGTGTGTGTGTGTGTGTGCTTGCTTTCACTTTCTTATACAAATGCTAAGCAAATGTTCGACGCCCTTGTAAGACACAACTGGGAAGCAGACCATTTTTACACGTCTAGTCAATAAAACGATAAGACACACCTGTAAACAATCCCTCTAGACGGTTTCATAAAACCTCAACATCTTACTCACCTCACTCATGACTGCGAGGAAGTAATCTTGCCCGCAAAGCACGCCACCTACTTAGCCC
>NW_023650917.1:0-5812 GCF_015228065.2 Penaeus monodon | reverse complement strand
ACACAAAAAAGACAGCCAACAGAAACAGAGACAAACAAAAAAACAGACAACAGGAACAAGGACACGGACAGAACAGACAAGACAAAAGACAGACAAACAGGAAGAAAAGAAGATAATACAGATAAACCATGTAACATTGAACAAACAATTCTGGTCCTTTCTAAAAAAATATGCATATATACTTGCCCCTATCCCCAGCCTTTAGACTCCTGGAAAGTGAGTTAAATATGAGCAAAAAACCCCCGCACATCAAGACAGCAGGGAGGCGCTACTTCATCCTTGCATTTCCGGCACGCAAGGGTATTTGCTCAAAACAAACACAATCACGGGCTGCGGGGAAGCACGCCCAAGGCCGCTGGCAGGAGGAGGAATTAAAATTACTAGTGAGGAGTCCGGGTCTCCTGAGGGCGGTGCGGGGGGGTCGTTGATACGGGTCGTTATGGGTTGTGCCTTGAGGAAGGGGGGGGGGGCTGCGTGATATTGAAGCCCTGTAGCTCAGTCCCTTTTTATGTACGTTTCTCTTTTCCCCTCTCTCTCTCTCTATCTATCTATCTATCTATCTATCATCTTTCTCTTCTTCTCTTCCTCTCTTCTTCTCTCCCTCCATTAGTCACTATGCCCACCCTCGCTCACTCACTCACTTTAGTTTCTCTCTCTCTCTCTCTCCTCTCCTTTTTATTATCTATCTATTATTATCTATATTCTTTCTCTCTTCTCTCTCTCTCCTCTCTCTCCTCTCTATCTCTCTCTCTCTCTCTCTATCTATCTATCTATCTATCTCTCTCTCTTCTCTCTCTCCTCTCTATCTCTCTCTCTCCTCTCTCTCCCCTCTCTTCTCTCTCCATCAATACAATCAAACTCTAAATCGCTACATTAAATTTGAAGAAAGTTACTTAAACAAACCTATGGTTTGATGACTTTATTCGCTAATGATTATGGAATCAACCGCTTGGCGTCCCATCTCGCGTCATTTTTGCAAACCCTCCGAGTCTGTCTATTTCTCTGTCTCTGTCTGTGTCTGTCTGTCGTCTGTCTGTCTGTCTGTCTGTCTGTCTGTCATTCTCTCTCTCTCTCTCTCCTCTCTTCTCTCTCTCTCTCTATATATATATAAAATATATATAAAATATATATATATATATAGCTAGATAGATAGATAGATAGATAGATAGATAGATAGATAGATAGATACAGATAGATAGATAGATAGATAGACATAGATATAGATATAGATAGATATTTATCTCTGTCTACTATATCTGTCTATCTGTTTATCTATCTATCTATATATCATATATATATTATTTTAAATATAAATATTTTTATCTAGGTCTATGTCTGTCTGTCTGCCTCTCTCTCTCTTTCTCTCCTCTCTCTCTCCCCTCTCTCTATATATATAAAATTCTATAAAATATATATATATTATATATATATATATATATATACATATATATATACCTAGATAGATAATAGATATTTATTTCTATCTATCCATCTGTATCTGTCTGTTTCTATTTCATCTATCTATCTATCTATCTATCTGTGTGTGTGTGTGTGTGTGTGTGGGGTGTGTGTTTTGGGGTGGGGTGTGTGTGTGTGTGTGTGTGTGTGTGTGTGTGAGAGAGAGAGAGTATGTGTGTGTGTATATGTATAAAAACATTTTTATATATATATATATATAATATATATATATTATATATATATAAAATATATATATAATTATATTATATATCCCTGGCTTTAAAGTAAACCACAGCCAACAGTACCAGACATCCCAAACGCAATTTAGTGAAAAGCCCAGGCACAGCACGACCCACATCAGCACTGCAGTTTGATGCGGGTTTATCCAATTAAGCTTGAATAATTAACAAATGTTTGGTTCCAGTTGTTCATTTGCCGTAAAAATAAAATGAATGCCGATCAGTTCATCGTACTGCTACTTAATGAAGGCAGTTACTGGAAAAGGCACAGCATTCGTTGGCGTCATTGTCATTCCCAGCGTGAGTTTTGAGATAAATTGATATGGCGATACGTAGCTGTTAATACATACATATGGTTTGTTTACCGTAAAAGGTAGAATGAGAATGAATATCTTCACTTCACAAGAGTTGTTTTTAAAATACATCTCTTGTATTGTGAAGATATTCATTCTCATTCAAACCTTTATACATCTGTCAACCTGAATCGGTTTATCTTCGTTTACCGTGTTAGCCCGAAATTATGTTTTCTTTGTCGATTCCGTTTTGGTAGTAATATTGAGGTTTTTTTCGTATTTAGAGAAAAGAGAGATAGATAGATGGAAAGATGGACAGAGAAAAAAGAGAGAGAGAGAGAGAGAGAGAGAGAGAGACAGAGAGAGAGAGAGAGAGAGAGAGAGGAGAGAGAGAGAGAAGGAGAGAGAGAAGAGAGAGAGAGAGAGAGAGAGAGGAAGAGAGAGAGAGAGAGAGAGAGAGAGAGAGAAGAGAGAGAGAGAGAGGGGAGAGAGAGAGAGAGAGAAGAGAGAGAGGGGAGAGAGAGGGCTCAGAGAAACAGAAAGAAGACAGACAGACAGAAAGAGGCAGACAGGGAGACAGACAGACAGAAAAGCAGATTCAGAGACAAACACACAAACCGCGTAATGATTGAATAAACTATTTAGTCCTTTCTACAAATATATAATCATATATTATAAAATATATATATATATATAATTATTAATATATTATAATATATATATTATATATATATATATTTTCATATATATATATATATATATAAAATTTTATAAAATATTATATTAATTAATGTAATAGGGATTTTTTTAGAACTCTTTTGCTGGAAATTAAGATTCTTCACCGTATTTAATTCTTCACTATGTATTATCTAGCTTTCAGATTGCGTAACATGTCAAGGCATAATGACTATTTAAAAGGATTGATCTCCAAGACATTAGCTTTTAAACATTTAGCTTAAAATGTATGATGGAACTTCGTACTATTGAATAATAGAATCAATTGCTGTTCATATTATAATCACTATGGTATTTGTCGTTACTGGCGTTTTATCATTTTTAATAGTGTGTTAACCTAAATGCTTATGCTATAATTTTAATACAACACACCACTTGCACAGCAGATATATGCAGGAGGATTTTAATGAAGATACAAGCAATAAAAGTAGGAAATTGAAACATGTACGGGTTTAAGAAACGCTTCTTTGAATAATTTTGAAATAAATTAATCTAATGATTTTCTGATACAGAATCAAGAACTATTTACACAGGGGCACACTACATAATTAAATATCACTTAGAATACAAAAAATATATACATATATAATGCAGATTCTAAATTCAATGATACCAAGTGATACGAAATTATTCAGTATAGTACTGATAAAGGTATGATTCTCGCTTAGAGATATATGGAAACCTTCAGTCATAAGATTTACGAAACAAAGGTCAGTATCGTGTGGTAATGGAGTCCTTCACAGAAAGTAATCACAGGCGTTCGTGACAGCTGTATGATTACCCGCACGTAAAACAAGGTACTACTGGTATGAAGTACAATAGTTCTTCCCAAAATAACCCTGATCGTCATTTTTTCTTTCTTCTTTTCTTTCTTTCTTTTTCTGTTCTGTTGGAGATTCTTCACTTTGTTCTTGTTATTTGTCATTTATAGTAGAGTTTCTAGGCATTTAGGTGTATAAAGAATGTATCTTTTTGTTGAAATGTGCTGCAAGACCGATGAATACACTGCATTCTCCTTACCGTATTTTTTACTTTACAGGGGCAGGGGATGGATATATTCTATGAGCTTTTAGTGTAAGTATACCTAGATAGATAGATAGATAAGCACACAAAAACTATAAATTTGAACATACAAAATATCATGAGTCGCTACATCCCTCCAAGCGTATTAAAACCCATCATCTGTAATGGGTTTGTTGAGCCTCCTCTCTCTTGCCTGTCCTAGCCGCGGGTGCACGAGAAGCAAGCTGTGCAGAAAATTAAATATAAGAGAAATACACGGTGTAAAAATAAACCGTATTTTTCAACAGGGTTTAATTTTTGAATTAACAATAAAAAATTTACAAAAAAGGGGGAAACCCCCAATTTTTTTACTCAAAAGGAGAACTTTGAAATTTTTTTGGCGGACTACTTTTTTATATGTATGGGGCCTAGCGCGAGCACACACCCGCACCCCCACACGGTGTGTGCGCACAGGCACGTGCACAAAAACCCCCACATATGGGTTTATTTTTAAAATATTAAAATATATAAAAATTAATAAAAATATATTAATATTATATATACATATATATTTTGAACCGAGATAAAGGGGGGAAGAGAAAAAAGAAGAGAGAGAAAAGGAGAGAGAGAGAGAAGAGAGAAGAGAAAAGAGGAGAAGAGTTTAAATTTTTTTAAAGGGGGGTTTTTGGACCATTTGATACAAGGATATTCTTGGGGGGAAATTTTGGGTCTCTTGTTTTTCTCACGTGTTTTAGTTTGCGTGACTCGGCCGAAAGGGGGGGTCCTTGCCCGCCGTGGTGCCCCCCCACAGCAAAAACCTCCGGGCGACATTTTGAAACTTCTCGCGCCTGGGGGGGGCCGCAAAACCGCCGACCCTCGGATGAGGGGCCGGGACACGTTACCAAGTACTCCCGGGGGGCTAGTACAGGGAAAGGGGAGGGGGGGGGGGAGGGGTTTTACTACTTTTTAAATTATTTCCCAGGGGTTTTCTATTTAAAGATTTTGATTAAATTTTTTCTAATTTAAATTGCAGCAATAATGATAACGATAAAAACCCAAAAAATTTTTGTTATAATAAAAGTTATTAAAAAAGCATTTATTAATTTTGCCGAAATTTAAACAGGGTTACAGCTAAAAAAAAAAAAAAATTCCCCCCTGTCTTTTATTTTAAATTAAAGTATGCAGGCGCATGGAAAAATCTCGTTCTTAATGGATTATGTGTTTAACATAACATGACACATAGGGCACACACACAATTATTATTTTATTTTTATTTTAAAAATATTATATTAGTATTTTTATATATTATATATATAAAATTTTATAAATATAATTTTTATAAATATATATATTTTATATATTTTATAATATATTTTTAATTTTAAAGTGGTGTGTGTGTGGGGTGTGGGGTGGGGTTGGGGGGTGTGTGTGTGTGTGTTTTTGATAGAATATCTAAATGATTTTGGTAAGTAGATGGTTAAATATATATAATATAGTATATATGTAACAAAATTATACAAAATGTATATATTTATATTATATATTTTAAAAATATATTTATTACTAAAAAATTTTTAGAAAATTTTTATATATTTATCTCTAAATTTTATATATATATATATTATATAATTTTTTTTAGAATTTTTTTCCCCAATATAATAAATTTTTTATAGAAATTGGATTAATTATAAAATATAGAAGTAATATTTTTTATTTCCCATAATATTATAATTCCCGTTTTTTCCATATATACTTTAAATTTTTTCATAAACATATAAATTTTCTTATATAATAATATTTTTAAAATCTATTTTATTATAAAATTTTAAAATAAAATCCAAATTTTTTGAAGGAAAACTTATAAAAATCCAAATACCTATCTATTACTACTATCTAATACACACCCCCCCCAAAACCCCACACACACACACACACACACCACACACATATATTATATATTAATTTATTTATTATTATTTATATATATATATTTGGGATATATATATATAGATATTATATGATATATATTATATAATATTAAAAGCTTTTATATATAATAAATGGGGTGTGTGTTATGTGTCATGG
>NW_023650914.1:0-2500 GCF_015228065.2 Penaeus monodon | reverse complement strand
GGGACAAAAAAAATATAAAATTTGTATATTTGCAAGTGCCGTTAATGCAAATTTCGAGTATTGTTTCCCAAGTTTGGGCCCCAACACATATGCAAAATGTTTATCTGCTTTTAAATATATCAGCCTGTGTCTGCAGGCGGGCTGTAATAAAAATTTGTTATTTAAAGATATGTAGCTTGGGGTACGCAAATTTTTTCCCCCTGAAATTATGCAAAGTTTTAACTGCCTTTCTTTCGATTTACAGTATAGAAGAAGTCAATTTGGAAATTTCCGTCATCTCGAGGAAAAAAAAATAGTGTATTGTAATGCTGCAAAAAGAGAAAAACCCAAAAAGACCCCTGTTGCGAATATATTTCAGATAGAAATTTGACCCAAAAACATACATAAAAGCGATGGATAAAGGCTTTGGTTTTTGTTTTTACCAGACCTTTTCACGTTAGCTTTCGAAATATCTTTGAGCAGGGGTTCTTAACGGGGTTTTTGGGGCCCCCGGGGGTTCGTTGGGGAAAAGGGTTTTTTGGGGGTTCTGAGGGGCCAGGGCAAAAATTAACATTACTTTTTAAATTTACAATAATAATAAAAATAGAAAATAATAAATTTTTATTGTTATTTCTATTTTATTATTTTTATTATCCCTTATTATTATTATTATTATTTTTATTATTATTATTATATTTTTATTATTATTATTTTATTATTATTTATCAATATTATAATTATTTTTTTTTATTATTAATTTTAATGAAATACCTTTTACTTTAATAAAGGGTACCCGTTTCTCCCCAAAAAAAAAGTGACATAAATAAAAGGGGGAAAAACTGAAATAGTTTGTAGACTTTAACACACACCTTTTCAGAATACAAATTTCCCCAAGCTTGTGATACACGGATTCCCTTTCCAAAATCACACACGCAAAAAAACATACACACACACACACACCCCACATTTGCAAAAAACATAAATATGTATAAAAAATTTTATTTTTAAAATATATATATATAAATATAGTATATAAAATATTAAAATATATATTTTATATATACATACGCGCGCATTTCACGCACACACACACACAACACAAAAACACACACAAAACCAACACACAATACACCACACACACAAACACACACACACACACACACAAACACAAACACAACACACGCAAAAAGCACACACACAACACCACACAACACACACACAAATATTTGCATAAAAAATATATATGTTTTTTTTGTAAAAAATTTTTTTTAAACTTTTTTTTATAATATATATATATATATATAAAATATATATATTAAAATTTATATATATGATATATATATATAATATTTTATAGGGATATAAGGTATAATAACACGCATTTAGGGATATGGGATATTCAATATAAATATTAAATATAAAACATATATGTACATATTAAAATAATATATATATAAAAATATAATATATATTATAATATAAAATACATATATATAGTTTTTATAAATATTTTTATATATTTTTATATAATTTTTATATATATATATATATATATAAAAAACAAAATTTTATATATAATATATTATATTTTATATAATTTTATAAAATTATATAATATATATAAAGGATATTATGTTATAAATATATTATATATATATATAATAAATTAAATTTTAAAATATATATAATAAAATAATATTAGATATATATACATATATATATATTTTAATATATATATATAATAAAATATATATATATATATATATATCATCATCAATTACGGTATGCTCATGTTTGAGCAGCCGTGGACCTCCACCATCCTTCCCCACTAAAACTCGATTTTGCACAACAATACACACACACACACATACACACACACACACACACACACACACACACACACACACACACACACACACACACACACATATATATATATATATATATATAGTATATATATAATATATATACATATATATATATATATATATAAATATATATATATATATATATTATATATATATATATATACACACACAACACACACGCATATATATATTATATATATATATTATATATATATATATATATATATATATATATGTATATATATATATATATATATATATATATATATATATATATATATTATATATACATATGTGTACAAACACACACACACACACACACACACACCACACCACACACACACACACACACACACACACACACACACACACAAAACACACCAACACACACATACACAAACCCACACCACACACACACACACACACACACACACACACAACACACACACACACACACACACACAACATATATATATAAAATAATATATATATATATATATATATATATATATATATATATGTGTGTGTGTGTTGTTGTGTGTGTGTGTGTGTGGGTTTGTGTGTGTTGTGTGTGTGTGTGTGTGTGTGTGTTGTGTGTGGGTTTGTGTATGTGTGTAAAATATATATATATATATATATATATTATATATATA
>NW_023650913.1:0-5812 GCF_015228065.2 Penaeus monodon | reverse complement strand
AAAAAAAAATTTAATTTTTTAAGGGGTCCCCCAAAATTTTTTAAAAATTTAAAAAATTCTAGAAAAAAAAAAAACCCAAAATTTTTAAAGGGGGCAAATGGGGGAAAAAAAGCCCAAAAAAAAAAAAATTTAAGGGGAATTTGGGGAAAAAAAAAAAAAAACAAAAAAAAAAAAAAAATTTTTTCATTTTTTCCTTTTTTAAATTTTAAAATTAAAAAACCCCCAAAAAAATAATTTTTGGGGGGGGGGGGGAATTTGGGGGGGGGGCCCCCCATTTCCCTTTAAAAAAAGGTAAAATTTTTGGGGGGGGGGGGTTTTTTTAAAAATTTAAATTTTGGGGGGGGAAAATTTTTTTTAAAAAATTTAGAAAAAAAAAAAAAACCATAAGAAAAAAAAGGGGGCCTTTAAGGGGACCGTGGGGGAAAAAAACCCCCCCCCAACCCCCATGTTTTTGTTTTTGGTGGTGGGGTTTTGGGGTGTGTGGGTGGTTTGTGTGTGTTTGTGTGTTTTGGGTTTGGGTTTTAGGGTTTTGGGTTTTGTAAAAAAAAAATTGTTTATATAATTTTAAAAATAATAAATTAAAATATATTTTAATATTAAAATTTAAAATTTTAAAAAATTCCCCGAAATTTTATTTTATACAAAGTATATTATTTTTTTCCCGGGAGGGTTAAAATTAAAAATTATTAAAATATTATTTTTAAAATATAAAAAAAATATAATAATTTTTAATTTTATAAATTAATTTTTAATTTTTGGGGGGTTGGGTGTGGGTGGTGGGGTTGGGGTGTTGGGGGTGTGTTGGGGTGGTGGGTGTGTTGTTTGGTTTGGGGTTGGGGGTTTGGGGGTTAAAATTTGGAATGTTTTTTGGTTATTTAGGGTTAATGGTTTTTTGGAAAGTTATATTTAATTAAAATAGGTTTTAAAAATATAAAAACATTTATATAAAATTTTTTATATTATAATAATAAAATTTTATAATTTTAAAAAATAATTATAATAAAATTTTTTTTTTTAAAAATTACCATAATATATAATTTTATAAAATTTAATATAAAATTAAAAAGGGTATTAAAAAAAAATTATTATTTTAAAATACCCCATTAAAATTTTAATAAATTAAAATTTAATAAACAAAAGGGTGTTTAATTATTTTTTAATATTTTAAAAATTAAAAATTATAATATATAATATCAAAATAATTTTTATTTAATATTTTTATAGTTTTATAAAATTTTGGGGAAAAAAAACCCCCAAACCCCCACCCAAAAACCCACCCCCCCCCCCAAAAAACCCCCCCCACCCCAAACCACCCCCCCCCAAAACAACCCCCCCCCCAAAAAAATTTTATTTAAAAATTTATATTTTTATTAATAATAAAAATTTATTATAATTAATAATATATTAAATATGTTTGGTGGGGGGTGTGGGGGTTTTTTTGTGTGGGGGTGTGGTTTGTGTGTGTTGTGGGGGGTGTTGTGTGTGGTGTGTTGGGGTATTTTTTTTTAAAAAATTTTGTTTTTAAATTATATTTATAAATATATATATTTTAAAATTATATAATTATTTTTAAAATTATTAAATTATTATAAAATATAATTTTTTATAAAAATAATTTAATACTTTTATGTAATAAAAAATTGTTTATTATTATATATATAAATTTATTTATTAATTATTTAAATTATTAATTTTAATTTACGTATGTATAATAAAAATGTTGTAATATTTATTTTATAAATATAATAATTTTAAAATTTATAAATTTTTTATATTATATATATTAATTTTTATATAAAAATTTTTTAAAATTTTTAAATTTTTTAAACCCCCCCAAAACCCCAAAAACACCCCCCCCACACCCCCAACCCCCCCCCCACCCCCCCCAAAACCCAAACCCCCCACCCACCCCCCAAACAAAACCCCCCCCCCCCCCAAACCCCCCAAAACCCCCCACCCCCCAAACCCCAAACCCCAAACCCCCCCCCAAAACCACCCCAACCCCAAACCCCCAAAACCCCAAAAAAACCCAAAACCCCACCCAACCCCACCAAAAAAACCCCCACCACCCCCCCCAAAAACCCACAAAAACCCAAAAAAAAATTTTAATAAATATATTTTTATTTAATAATATTTAAAATTTTAAAAATTATATAATTATAATTTTTAAATTTTTTTGGGGTGGTTTTTTTGGGCCCCTATTTTAAAACATATTTTTCTGTATTTTTTATTTTTGTATATAAAATTTTTTTTTTTATATTTTAACATATTTTAATTTAATAAAACGAAAAAAAAATTTTTTAAAACATGAAAAAAAAAACGAATAAAAATCTTAAAAAAAGTATTTAAACCCTTTAGCCCCTTTCTTTGGGAGTTTGGTTTTTAAATGTCTGGGGTTTCCCCGGCAACGTTTTTGGTAGGGACGGGGGGGGCCCCCCAAATTGGGGGGGGGGGGGGGGGGGATCCCCCACCACTTTTTTTATTTTGGGCCCCGGGAAATCGGTAACCCGGGGGGAAAAAAAATTTTTTTCACCCACCTTTCGCCGCCCACCTGGGGGGGTTTTTAATATTTTAAATTTTAAAAAATTTGTTTTTGGGGAGGGGGAAAAAAAAAAAGGGTAAATTTTTTGTAGTAAAAAAAAAGGGTTTTTGATGTTAAAGGGGATCAGTTTCAAAAAAAAGGGGGGAAAAAAAAAAAAAAAAAAAAACCAAAAAAAAAAAAGGGGGACATGAAAAAAAAGGGGTTTAAACCCCCAAAAAAAAAAAAAAAATTAAAAAAAAAAAAAAGGGCCCCTAAAAAAAATGAAAAATTTTTGGGAAAAAAAGGAGTAATTTAATAATTTTCCAAAAAAAATCAAAAAAAAAATGTTTAATGTTTTTAAATGGGTTATAGGAAATAATAATAGATTGTGAAAAATAAATTCCACAAAAAAAAAGAAGGGAAAAGCAAAAAAAACAACTTTATAATATATATTAATATAATATATATATATTTTATAATTATCATATAAATATTAATAATAATATTATATATTATATAATATAAGTATAATAAAAAATAATATAGATTAGATTATAATGTATATAATAATATATATATATATATATTATATTATTAATTAATATTATTAATATATATATTATAATATATTATCATATATTATATTAATTATTTAACATTAACTAGAATATTATATATAATATATATATATATATAAATTTAATATATAATATTTAATTATTTATTATAATATTATATTATATATATAAATATATATATATATATATAATAATTTATATAAATAATAATATAATATTATATAATATATATATTAAAAAGTGGGGTTTGCTTTCCTTTCTTTTTTGTGGGAATAATTTTCAAAAAAATCTATTATTAATTTTTAAAAAAAACCATTATTTCCATTTATTCCATTGTTTAATTTGGGGATAATTTGTAAATTTAATTATTATATTACTTTTCTTGCCAAATTATTATCATTTATTTAATTAAGGGGGCTTTTATTGGTAGCTGATTTTTTTGGGTGGTACCTTGGGTTTTACATGTTTTTTTTTTCCGGTCTATGTGTTTTCCCTTTCTTTTTTTTTGGACTTGTAATTTTATTCAACAATTCAAAAAAAACCTTTTTTACTAGGCAAAGTGGAACCATTTTCTTTCAATTTCCATCAATTTTACATTATATTTAAAAAACCTTAGGTGGGGCGGCAGAAAGGTTGGGTGATGAATAAATTTTCCAACCGGGAAAATCCGATTCCTGGGCAAAGTTAACAAAGCTGGTTGCCAGGTTCTGCCCAAAAGTGGGGCGTCGATCTAACAAAATTCGGATTGCCGGGGAAAACCAGCAGGGGGAACATTTAAACACCAAAAAAAACTCAAGATGGAAGTGGCTAAAGGTTTATTATACTTTAGGAAGAAATAATCGTGGTTTTCATGTTTTAAAAACTTTGCGTGATATTATATTATTATGTATATATTACATATAAAAAAAAAAAAAATATATATACAGGATATAATATAGATTACAGAAAAAAATATGTTAACATTAGGGCCACCCACCACACAAACCCACACAATATAATATATATTTATATTATATAATTATTATATAATATATTTTATATTAAGATATATATAATTTATATATATGTTGTTTGTGTGTTGTGTTGTGGTGTGGTTGTGTTGGTTGTGTGTGTGGTGTTGTGTGGTTTGTTGTGGTGTGTGTGTGGTGTGTGTGTGTGTTGGGTGTGTGTGTGTGGTTGTGTGTGTTGTGTTGTGTGGGTGTGTTTGGTGTGTGTTGTGTGTGTGGTGTGTGGTTGTGTGTGTGTAACATTATATATATTTAATATATTAATTATATTAAGATATATATATAAATATTAATATATATTAAAAATATTAATATTATATAATAAAGTTACGTATAATTAATTTATTTAAATTTTATAAGTATATTTATAATAGTATTATATATATATATTATATATATTATATAATATATAAATATATTAACTATATTATATATATATACCATCATTATTTAAATTTATAAAACAATTTTATACATACAAATTAACAACAACACCCCACACACAACCCACCACACCAACCAAACACACCACCACCACACAACCCAACCCCCCCACAACCAACACCCACACCCACACCCCCCACACACACACAACAAAAAATATAATATATTATATATAAATTATAATATTTATATATATATATAATATATAATATTATATATATATATATAATTATATTATTATGTGTGTGTGGTGTGTGTGTTGTGTGTGGTGGTGTGTGTGTGTGTTGTGGTGTGGTGTGTGTGGTGTGGTGTTTATTATAACATTATTATATTAATAATATATATAATATTTATATTAATATTATAATAATATATTATTAAAGTTTACGTATATTATATATATTATAATTAATTATATATAAATATGTTTATGTAATATTATAATTATATAATTATTATTATATTATAATATATAATTATATTATAATATTATAAAATATATTATATATTATTATTTATTAATTTATACAATAATTATTAAAACATTTAACATATTACATACATACCATTACATTTTACAACCAACCCCCAAACAACCAACACCACCACAACCCCACACCCACCACCCCCCCCACCCACCCCACACCACACAACCCCCACCACCCCAACACCAACACCCACAACACAACACACCACCACCCACCACCCAAAACATATATATATAATATATATATATATAAATAATTATATATTATATTATAAATTAATATATTAATTATATTTATGTATATAATAATTTTTAACGTATGGATATATATTATAATTTACGTTATGTATATTATATATAGTATAATATATATAAATAATATTAATATTATATATATATATATATATATATATATATTACACACTTTATTTTACATAACATTATACATTAACCAACCACCCCAAACACACCACAACCACCACACCACCCAACCCACAACCCACCCCCACCCACCACCAACAACCCACACCCCCAACCACCACCCCAACCACCACACCAACATTGGGTGTTTCCGAGCGGGGTTCCGTAGGCTTACTTTTTGTTTTTTAATAATATTAAACATTCCCAAAAATTTTTAAAATGGTAAAACAAAAATTTTGGGCCACCATGCCCTTTTTTGAGGGGGGGTTAGGTTTTTCTCCAATAATTTTGGGATTGATTTAAATACCCAAGAGGGAAAAAAAACTAAAAAAAAGTTTGTTTTTTTCCCCATTTT
>NW_023650912.1:10000-30000 GCF_015228065.2 Penaeus monodon | reverse complement strand
GAGGGGGGAGGGGATATAGAGGAGGGGGTATTAGGTATTAGGGAAATTAGATTAAGACATCTCGCCTCATTAAATGCTTAATAAGTTCAGTTGTGGTTCTGTCATTAAATTAAGAATTACGTCGATAATTATACACCCATTATAGGAAATTATAAGGTGTGTTATAATAAAAATGAGGGTCTCATCTCTACATTTATTTTAACAATAAAATAACGGATGCATTAACGATAGTTTCATTAACGCAGAGGATGTTATTTAACTTATCTTATTCCTATATTGGCTGCATTTCAGATTTTAGTATTACTGAATTACAAAATTTTCTAGGAATCCTGTAATTACAACATTTTTATCTATTATGTAAAATGTATAACGTTCTTGTTTTTCCTCTACTTCAGCTTCATTTAGTTGCATTATCGTGCTGATAACATGATATATTTCTTAACCTTTTCTTCGACTTTCTTGCTTTCTCTCTACTTTCTATTACATATCTGTCTTTAAGCCAAACAACCGAGTTTCAAAAAACAAAACAAAACAAACAAACAAACAAACAAACAAGAGGGAAATTTCTACTTTTTCAAAAACGTTGAAAAAAAAAACAACAAAACAAAAAACCTAACACGGAAAAACAAGACTTCCACGAGCATTTTACTAACATGCACTCGAATTGGAAGAGATATACTCACAAATTATATGACTCTAAAATACACACCCTCTTCCCCGGACTCAGCACTAATTCATTAAAATAACCAAGTGATAGACTCAATTAAAGCAACAATCACATAGCAAATAACAATATCAATAACTACATGACGGCCAACATTTCATAATCTCGGGGGAAAAACAATTCATAACAATCGTTACTAACATAAACGGCAGAAATTTGCTTGTACAAGGCATGGCATTTTTTTTTTTCCCGCTCATGACCGTGCTGAGGTTTGGTTGAGTCACTTGTTCCGTCACAGTTTGTTTTCTCTCTGTAGATAATTAGTCTGTTTTTTAGTTTTATTTTCGTTGCTGTTGGTTGGGTAGGTAGGGATAGTGTTAGAATGTTAGAACAGGTTCACGGAGATTATTTTGTAATTTTGGTATGTTGCGGTAAATATGATGAGAGAATATTAGAACCATTAAAAGGCACATCCACACATACGCACACACATAATATAAAAACGAGGATTATCATTATCATTAAAAAACAATATCAATTATAACATTATCACTATTATTATCATCAGTAAAATATCATTACCATCATCACCATTATCATCTTTACTAATTATCACTATTACCATCACTATTACTATCTTCATTTTTATCATCATTATCATTATTATTGTTATGATTATTACCATGCTTATATCATTAATACTGGTACTTATTTTATTACCATTACCGTTATTATCATAAACATTATCATCATACTCATCATCACCATCATCATTATCATCATATAATTGTTTTTCATGACCATCAATGTCATTATAATTATCATCATTACTACTATTATCATCATCTCATTATTATTATCTCTACAAATATTATATCACCATCCACAAAAATTGGTATCATTGCTAGCGTTACATGCGCACTACGATGCATATGTGTCGGCGGCAGAGCATTTGGTATGCATAGCACTGTAGAGGTTCCCATGCAAATTGAAGTGCTGGCGTGCGTGTGGTGCCGGTGATCAAGGCTTGCAAGTTGAGAAGCAACATGAAGCCAACTTAAAACGAAGGTAAAAAAGTTCAGCGCGTCACCGTGGGAACGGCCATGATGCCTCTCCAATGGAAACGCTTATTATATCTAGCCTTATGGCCTTTTCTCTTTCTCTTTCTGACTGCCTGTTTGTTTGTCTGATTCTCTGTCTGTCTGTCTCTGACTCTCTCTCTCTCTCCCTCTCTCTCTCTCTCTCTCTCTCTCCTCTCTCTCTCCTCCTCTCCTCTCTCTCTCCTCTCTCTCTCTCGCTCCCTCTCTCTCTCTCCGTTTTTCCCTCCCCATCCCCCTCTCCCCTTTTTTCCTCCCGTCCTCTTCTACTTTCTCTTTCTTTTTTCCCTTCTTCCTCCTCCCTTTTTCTGCTGCCCTCCCCTTTTTGGTGTGTGTGTGGGGTGTTGTTGGGTGGTGTGTGGTGTGGGTGGGTGTTGGGGTGGTGTGTGGGGGGTTGGTGTGTGTGTTGTGGTGTGGTTTGGTGTTGTTGGGTGGTGGTGGGTGTGTTGTGGTGGGGTTGTGGGTGTGTGGGTTGTTGGGGTGTGTGTGGGTTGTGTTTTGTGGTGGGGTGGTGTTGTTGTATGGGTGGTTTGGGGTTGGGGGTGTGGTTAATGTGTTTTTTTAACGTGGTACCCTAATCAGACAGCCGCCACAGGAATTAAGAAAAAACCGAGTAAAAGGAGAGAAAGAAGAAACAGCAGAGGACCCACTGACCTGACAAGGGGTTTTGTCCGCTTTTTCCCTTTTGAAAAGGGTTTTAAAGGGATATGAAAAAACGTTCAGGCGGTCCATAGAAAACGACCCCCCAAAGAAACCTACGTAAACCTAAGGTAAAATTTGCCACTGACTTTGTACAAGTACCTTGGTAAGAGAAGTAACAGAATTAATAAGGAGTTGTTAAAACAGACCTTTGGGGCCGAAAAACACACACACAATGCATCTGCCATAATGGTGGTCCTAATAATATATTACATCGGCACAAACACACACATACACATAACACAACACAACACACAAACCAAACCACACACACACAACACCACCACCACACACCACACCAACCACAACAACACACACACACCACACACACACACACCACATATATATATATATAATAATATTATATAATTATATTATATTTTAATATATTACATATATATCTTTCCTTCCCTTTTAACGGGGGGGGGGGGGGGGGGGGGTAGGTTCAAATGTCTTGAAGCCGCCCGTGGTTTCAAACAGGAGCAAATGATATCTTTAATTTTGGTAGTTTTTCCATGTTGTTTGGAATGCTCCCCTTGGAGTTGAGTGTTAACGTTGGGGTAGGTCCCCAAGTTTCCCTTTTCCACGGAAAGGAAAGGTTGCCGGGGGGGTGGTTAAACAACCTTCTTTTTAGGTTAATCATTCTCCCTCTAAATTTATCCCGGGGCTTTGGGACCATCCACTTGCTTTTGGGCCCCCCCTGGGCTTTGGGCCACACATTCCCTTTTATGTATGCCCAATCAAGGTGAAGGTTTTTCCTTGCCCAAGGGGAACAAAAGCCCGGCGGGCAGTTCCCAGGTGACTCGGAACCCTCGGAAGTCCCAGGATTGGCCCCGTCCCCCGTGGGGAACCCCCAAGAGTCCCCCCCCCCCCCCCCCCCCCTTTGGAGTCCCGGACCACCCTCTAACCATTTTCGGCCACCGCAGGGGCACCCCCCCACTTTGACGATCCATGGGCTCCATGAAGTTTTTTACTTCAGGCAATTTAGAAGGCGGTTGGGGTTTGCACATTGCCCTTCCCGACCCCCGGTGGGGTTTTTTTTTATAGAGTCACCATCTCCTTTATTTTGTCCCGGCACTGAAAACCCTTGGAAAGCTTGGGCTTTTTGGCCACCCCCAGTTTTGGGGCCCTTAGGCCCCCCCAGGCAATTCGAGGTTGGGGGGAAAAAGTTTCCCTTGTGCCCCAAGTGAAAAAACAACACACGGGCCGCTCCCGGCCCCCGGTGGGAAAAACCCTCCGAACCCTCCGAACCAAGTGCATGGCCGGTCCCCCGTGGACGTTCCCCCTTGGGAAAAGCCCTGACCGCCTCCCCCTAACCCATTCGGCCAACCGCCGGCCCCCCCCCATTTATATAATAAAATATATATATAATTAATACTATATATAAATATATTATATTATATATATATATAGAAATAATATATATGTTATATATATAAAATTTGGAAATATATAAGTATGTACATATTGGTGGTATAATATATTAATACATATTATATAATATAAATATATTGTATTATTATATATATAATATTATATATATATATATATATAATAATATTAATATAATACATACACAACAATACCAACAATTCCTACATAAAAGGTTAGACCAGAATAGAAATTAGATAGAATAATTATATAATATAAATAATTGAATATGTATATGGTCATATGTATATATCTCACATTCAATAAATACCAATATTATAATAATATTATATATATATAATATAATATAATATATAGATTATATAATAAATTAGAATATATATTATGGAAACCAATGAGCTAATATATAACATGTTACAAATGTATGTGATATACATCAAAAAAGATAAAAAAAATGATACACAACAACCACACACCACAACAACACCCACACACACACATACATACATACATAATATAATATATATCATTATATATATTATATATATATAAATATATTATACTATAATATATAATAATATATTATAAATAAGAAATGTTATAATATATTGTTGTGGGGGTAATAATATTATGTTATATAGTTATATGGTGTGTTGTATATATATAATAAAATATATATATATTATATATATAATATATAATAAATAAATATAATATGAATATATAGAATATATATCCTGTGTTGGTTGTTGTGGGGGGGGTGTGTGTGTGTGTGGGGGTTGGTGGTGTGGTGTGGGTGGTTGTGTTTGTGGGTGGTGGGTTGGTGTGGGTGTGGTGTGGGTTTGTGTACGTATGCACAAAACAACACTACTCTCCACACCCACACACCACCACACACAACACACCCCACACACACTCACACACACACACCAAAACACCACACACCCCAACACTCACACAACCCCACAACACCACACACCACAACACAACCACAACACAACACACACCACCCCACCACACACAACCGGTTAAAACCCAATACTACATACTAAAAGTATATATTAATGGTATTACAGAACCAAAACGTATATAAATTGTTTATATATATGTAAATATGTATATATATATTTAAATCATTAATATATATATAAATATATAAATATCTATCATTATCTAATATAATATATGTTTTTGTGGTGGTGGGGTGTGTGTTTGTGGTGGTATGTTGGTGTGCTGTTGGTGGTGGGGGTGTGTGGGGTGGGTGTGGGTTGGTGGTGTGGGTGTGGGTTGTTTGTTGGTGTGGGTGTGTTTTACCACACACACACCCACATCTTCTAATGTTATCTGCCCACACCACACCACCACAACAACACACACACACACAACCACCCACCCCACCACACAACCCACCAAACACCACACGACCAAAACACACACACAACACACACCACACACCACACACCAATTACGCACAACCAAACATTACTCCAAAACACACACACCACACACGCCACCCACACACACACACACACCAAACAACACACAAACAACAACACACACATATATATAATATATAATATAACTATACTATATATCATACATACTAAGAATATATGTGTGGTGTGTTGTTGGGGTGTGTGTGGTGGGGTGTTGTGGGTGTTGTGTGGGGTGGTGGTGTGTTGGTGTGGTTGTGGTGTGTGTTGTTGGTGGTGTGGTGGGGTGTGTTTTATAATTATATATAAATATAAAATATACCAAAAGCCAGAAAAAAAAAAAACAGACCCCGACCCCAGACCAGAACAAGAGTAAAAGAAAAATGAGATCCGAACCAAAGAAAACGAGAAAGACCGGCAAGGAAGAAAGAAATAACCAACCCCACATCCGAACCCCCCGACACAGCCCATCCCTTGTTTCCGACTTGGCCCCTTACCATCCAAGCCAAGACCGTTTTTTTAGCCTTTTCCCACAATCGTATCATTTTGGCACGACGCTTCTTGCTTTTTCATTAGTAAACCGTAATCCACTTTTTGGAACTACGGGTGTGTTGGCACTGGCCTTTTTTGGGCGTGGACCCCATTATCCCTGGTTTTTGTCAGGATTAGAGCCCAATCCCGAATATGACAGGCCGACCCCATCTGTTTGTTCCCAAACTTTTGGTTTTCTTTCCCCCCTTTTTCCTGGCATGAAAGTGGGATTGGGGGTTGTGTTGGGTGGGGTGTTGGTGGGGTGGTGGGTGGGTGTGTGTTGTGGGTGTGGTGGGTTGTTGGGGGTGGGTGTGGTGGGAAAGAGAGGGAGAGAAGAGAGAAGGAGAGAGAGGAAGAAGAGGAGAGAGAGAGAAAGAGAGAAGAGAGGAGAGAGAGAGAGAGAGAGGAAAGAAAGGAGAAGAGAGAAGGGAAAGGAAAAATATAAGAGGAGAAAAGGTTAAGAAAATTGTAGGAGGGAGAGAGAGAGAGACAGGAAGAAGAGATAGATTAGATACAGAAGAGAGAATACACAACAAGACAAAAAATTCACATAACTAACAAAAAAATAAAAATAAAGAAAATAAAATAAAATAAATTAAACACCAAAAAACCACCAAAAGTAATGAAAAACGCGGAAAATCCTCACCCCCCCCCCCAAAAAAAAAAAAAAAATCCCACAAAAACATATAACCTTTCCCTTTTCATACCCCCCCCCTCCTTTTTCCACAACCCCCCCCCCCCCCCCCCCCGGCAAATCCCCAAAACCAGGTCGGGGGGGACACGGCCGGGAAGGAACAATGAAGGAAGGTGTGTGGGACCCCCCGCCGTGGAAGAAAAGGCCCCCCCGGATGAATGACCCTTCCACTTGCGGAAAAAACCCATGTCGGGAGAAACATTGGCCGGGGCCTGCCCCAATGGACACCCCCTCCCGGGGGGGGAGGCAAAAGAACGACCTTGGTTTGTCTAACTGGCCCGCCCCGAGCCCTCGTTCCCTACTCCCCACTCCGTTGTGGTTTTTTGTGCCGGAAGCGTGGGCCAAATGTTTTTATCTAGTTTGTGTGTCTTATTGCTATTGTTTTGAATCATCGGGGGCCCCTATCGTTCTCAGATCTCCCCGCTATCCCAATGGTTGTCATCGCTCCCCCCTCCACCCTTCATTCTCCCTGGCGCTTATCATTACTAGCACAACATCACCTTGAAAAATTTATTTATGCTTTATCAAGTCATCCGTCCACAATTTTTTTCATTACAATTAATCTTTTTTTAAATATCGTTTTTCCCAAGTATCCACCTACAATCAGCAAATCATCCATATTACTATTACAAAACCATCCATTATCATCGTTTCCCCACAACCACAGGAAATAATCATTCCTCATAATCAACGTAATATGATTTTCCTTCATCAACTTGCATTAAATCCACCAATAAATTTTTACCGCATCCTCGATCCCACATTCCATCCATTTTCCATTATCAATTAAGATCCATTGGTCCACCATCCTCCCATCATTTGTTCCCCCCCCCATATCCGTACGTCATTCCTTATCGGGGGTCCCACAATATTTTTTACTTGACATTACACCTTTAACCCATAATAATGATTTTTTCATTATTTCCATTCATTTAAAACAGGTACCACCAGCAAAGCCAATGTCCATTAATCACGAAATATAAATGATGGTCCCCCCATCCATTATCCCCGCACCCATAAATATGATTTATTACTTCCCCCACATCACCATCTCCGTCCAAATATATAAAATAAATGTATCATCGTCCCCAAAATAGGGTCATCCATAACCCATCATCATCCAAATCATTTTATTACTTTCAAACTTCTTTTCTGTCAGCTCAACGTGGAAGGTGATGTTTTTTTGTTTTTTTTTTTATTATATTATTTTTGAATGCTCTAAATTTTTTTCCATGGTAAAGGACTGGAAAAACCTTTTTTAAATCAAATTCCCCTCGCCTATATTTAATCTGTAAGGAGATTTAAAATGTTTTGCTTGAATATAAAATTCCAATCACAGCCAAGGTGGTTGGGTATAACAGGTTACCCGGGAAAATAGAATGTATCTCATGTTTCCCCCAGTTTATATTTGAAAATCTTTCCATCCATGAATTTTTCCTTGAAAAGTAACTTATTTATCACAACAAATGTATAAGTAAGATAGTAGTTTTTTTGACCCAAGAAAAATGACCTTTTATAAATACGGACCCACCAGGGCACTTGAATTATTAAAAAGGATGATTTTGTTCGAAGTCCACGCAAAATCTTCACTCTCTGGTTTGTCCCCCCCCGCCCACTATAATTTAATAATTTACGTTATTTTTCGGGATTCTGGTAGAACTACTTTAAAAAAAGAACTCGGTTTTGGTGGCCAAATGGTTAGCAATCACATTCATGGAACCGATTTTTTTTCCCATAATCTTCCTTAATGGAAAAAAGTAATGCGACTTTTAAATTAATCCAAAGGGTCCCATTCAAAAACCCCCATTTCATTGCGAATTTCAATGCATTTTCCCTGTCTCCGTAAATTCATATCCATAAATAAACCTTCTTTTTTTTTCGCTCACAAAGAGAAAAAGAAAGAAAGAAAGAAAAAGAAGAAAGAAAAAAACAACAACTGAATTTATAAGGTGGAAAAATACATCACCCACAATTTACCCATTGGGGCACAAGGAAGTGAGAGACAGTTGCCGGGTTAGCTCACAATGCTCCCCTGGTCCATTCACTCCTGGGCCCCAATGCCGTTGGTAATACCCATCCTAAATTTCCCCTTCCTTACCTATAATCAAAAATCCCTTTCACCCCATAAAATGATAATTAATCCCATATTTCCCCTCAAGCGTAAAATCCCCTACACAATAATCCTTTCCATTCACTAATGTCAGAAAAAGGCACCAAGCTAATGTCCAAGCAAGAATGCCATTGGAGAGACCTTTTTTGGAAAACACGGTTCCCTCCCATACCGTTCCCCCCCCCAGTCCCCCCCACCAACTTGACTTTCTCTGACCCGCCTCCGATTTTGCTTTATTGGTCCTATTGGGGTTCCACTGCCCCGTTTGGATAACAGCAAGGGGTCTTTTTGAAAATTCAACAGAGGATAAAATTAAGAAAATTTAATTAATGATTTACATTATGTTTCCCATTAATGGGTACATTGAGTTTAATATAGTCTGTTTGTTTTTGTCCCTTCTCCCTGTCCCCCGTCCCCCCTGTTTTCCCCCCCCCCGCTGTCTATCCTACTCTATCTAATCCCCTCTATCCCTACTTAAAATCTGGTTCCTAATTCACAAATATAGTGGATGTATTACAGTTTATGGTTTGTTGTTAGGTTAATTATAAATATATTATAATGTGTGGATGTGTTGTATTAAATAGTAATAATAATTTTGTAAATGGGTTACAATGCATGTATTTAAAAATTTATTACTGAATGTATGCCCATACAAGCAATGGTTTTTGGTTGTTATGTTACATAATGTGTGTACAGGTATGGTAATGTCATTATGTATATATGTACTGTATGTATGTGCATGTTATGTATGTTATGTTCTTGTATTTTGTTATGTTATGTAATGGTATGTAAAAATGGGGTATGTATGTATGTATGTATGGTCTTGTTAAAATGTATGTAACAAAAATTATACCATAGTGGTTGCCCCGAGTGGCGTTCCCTGCGACCCCCGCGGAAACCCCACGAAGGTCCGCCCTCCCCTCCGCAAATCCCCACAAACTACAAAGTCCACGAACCTCCTGGCCACCATTTTTTCCCGTTCGGAGTTACAACTGATAACTTTGAAGAACAATTAAGGCGGGGGGGGGGTCCCGCCCTTTCTCTCAGCACCACAAAAACTCTACAACAACCCGCAACGACTTCCCTGAATCCCCCCTGGAAAATATGAATTTTTTTTTTTCCAAATTCCATCAGCGGTTTTTTGCATTTTTTTATATACCTTTTGGCGCCGGCGACCTCAGTAAAATCGATTTGGGGTTGGGCTTCTGAATCACTAATCCGGAGATTGCCGGTTTTCTATTTTGTGCAGTCCCCCCCAACGAACCTTGAAAGTTTTCTTTTGTACAACAACGAGACTTTGGGAACAACGACCCTCCCTCGGCTGGTGACCTGTCGGTTCTTGCGGTCCAACAGGCCCCCCCCAATTTCCAGAAACAGAATGTTTCCCCCACCGGTGTTAGGCCCCCTAAATAATAAATCATACTTAATGGAATAATAAAACATAATAATCCAAATATGAACAAAGTCGCTTCCAGGATATTTCACCGTAATTTAATGTTTCCGTTGGTTTTCCCCATTGGCCCATTCCGTTTGGACTGGGTCTATCAATGGATACAGGTATCCAAAAAGAGAAAGAGAGGAGTGAAAAACAAAGCACGTACCCTCGTTGTCCCTACAAAAGGAAGTACAGACAACGCCAAAAATAGACAACGAAGATTAGCCTGAACAACCGTTCTTGAAAAAGGACGAGGTTCCACTCCTGAAACGGCCCCCAACACTACGGGGGTTTTTTTTGTTTTTTTTTTTCGCCTTCCTTTCCCTACACTAGCGGTTTTTTTTTGTTGTTATCATCCTGGCAAAATGGAGCCGAAAAACACACGGGGGGGTAACATGGCTTACACCCCCCCTGTAAAATACATTTCCCCCAAATAGGATACTAAACGTCATGTCACATTGCAAAAATGAAAACAGCCCCCCGCTTTGTTTTGTGTTCCTGGGCTCCCCCCCTGGCTCCCCCGCTTGACTTTGGTTGCGATGAAGGGACAACCCACTTCTTGTTTTTTTTCCCCCCGAGCGGAACGAATTTGACCTTGTCCCCCCTTTACACACCCCCCCCCTGGTACTTATGCACTCCGTCCCGGGCCCCGCATGGTTGGTGGCACCCCAAGTGGGTGCTGTTAACGCCTGGGTGGGTTTTGCGTTGTTTATGTGCGTTTCTCTTTCCCTCTGGCCCCCCCCTTCTCTGTTCTGCTTGGGCCCCCCTGATTGTTAGCTTTAATTTTTCTCCTTTCTCTCCCACTGTTCAACTGTCACTCTCTCTCTTTTTTCCTTTCCCTCCCTCTTCCACACACCACAAAAACAACACACACAACACACCCACCACACACACACCAACACCAAAAAAAAAAAAAAAAAAACACACACACACAACACACCACACACCATAATATATTAAAAAAAAATTAAGATATAATCTATATATATATATATATAATATCCAATACATACAACATACCATATATATCTATATATATATATTACATATATATATATATATCATATATATGTGTGTGTGTGGGGTGTGGGGTTGTGGGGGTGGGGTGTGGGTGGTTGGTGTGTGGTGGTGTTGGGTGTTGGTGTTGTGTGGGGGTGTGTGTTGTTTTTGTTGTGGTTGTGGGGGTGTTAAAAGTATATATATACACCAAATTACAATACATACCACACACACAACACCACAACACCCCAACACCCACCACCAACACACAACACAACACACAAAAACACACCACCACACACACACACCCACACCCACACACCACACAACACACCAACACAACAACCACAGAAATCCAAACGCACCAGTTTTATGGCGACTGGTTGGAAATTCCCCCATCCCGGAAAGGCCAAAGGTCAAACGACACCTTAATGGGAACCCCTGATGGCATTGAAACAATTCGTGTCCCGGGTAAAAAAATAACGTTTTTTTGCCAAGGAAGAACTTGCCAGAATGCCCAGGCGGGAAAAAATGAAAGAAAAGAAAAAGAAAATAGAAAAAGAGGAAGAGGAAGGCCGTGGATATGAACGATTAAAGGGAGCAAACCTGCAAAATAATAAGGATAAGCCCCTGTTGGGGTCATGGTCCCCCACCCACAAATTTTTACATATAAATTTAAATGGGGATAATGAGATGGACAGACAAACGATTAGTACAGAAATATCAAATAAGGCCACTACATTTCCTAGAAAACTAATATGGAGAGGGATTATTAATAATGGAATGCCAAATTGAGAATAAAGAACAATGGGGGGGGTAAAAGTTAGTAATCCATAATATCCATAATTATAAAAAATAATAAACATGGAATAAAAGGAATAATAATAATAATAATAATTAATAAGTAAATATATTATTATTTTAAATTAACCATTTTACCCCCCATTAACTAATAAATAAATTTAATAAATAATAATAATAATTATTATTATTATTGTTAATATTATTATAATAATAATACAAATAATACAGATAATAATGATAATAATTAATAAAATAATAATTATTATTAATTATCCATTATTATGATTTTAATTATTAGGCTTAAGTTATGAATAAATATTACCATTGTTCCCTTTTTTATGCCTTCCAATATCAGACCAAGCCCATTATTAATATCCCCCTATGGGTGGGGATTTGGGGACCCCGCGGGGGACCCAAAATACCATTTGATATCCAACTTCTTTGGCCAGTAGACCTAAAAATGCATTCCTACTTTTTTTGGAAATGAAAATTAAAAAAATAATTTCAAAATGCCCCCGGCAATCGCCCCCCCGTTCGCGGCGGATTCCCCACCAAGGGCCCGGGCCCGCCCCCCCGTGGGCAAACTCCGCCTTGGGGGATCGGAAACGTTACTGCCCTTACTGAGTACCTACCTCTTCCATTAGTCAAAATCCCGCCCGGTTCCCACCCAAGAACGGGACAGATCCCAACCCACCTGGGTCCCCCTACGTTGGGGCAACCTCCTAGTTACTAAACAATCAAAAAGAAAAAACCCAAGATACCCTTAAATGGGCACCAAAAGAGAAAAGAAGTATAACTGAGGTAAATTGTAACTTCTGCCTTTAAAAACTAATGCACTCCAGAACAAAAAACCACCTAAAACCGAATAAACACTAATGACACCCTATAATAACCAATGGTGTTGTAAGGAACGTTGAAAAAGTGGAGAAAAAACCGTTAAAATTGACCTTTTGAACCCAAACCAAGCCTAGACCAATTTGTTTTAGAAGAACATATTGTTTTTTTCCCGTACAAAAAATTGGACAGAATTAAATGAAATCTCCCATAATTCCCCCAAAGAACCTAAATAAAAAAAAATTACAACTATAAGAGGGTAACAGAATTTAGAAGAAATGAAAGAGGAAGAAAAAATTTTTTAGATGAAACCAAGAAACTGAAAAACCATTCCAAAATAAAAGTTTGATCTAGCCATTTGACAATTTAATCACTCGGTGAATTTTAAAGCCACATTGAAGGTTCCCGTACCCCCCGTAGATGAATGACGAATTGCCCTAGATAAATGAAAAAACGAATTTATCGTTTTGGAAGAAACCTTATTCGGTAGTAAAAACCACATCGAACTTGAGTAAAAAAGAGAGAACACTGGTTTAAATAAGGCACAAAGAACATACCCATAATATAAAAAGTTATATTAAATATAGGTAACAAGGCGTTAGAATAACTCTGTCATGAAATAAATCCTGATTTAACTGAATTAAACGAACTAATATACGCAACAGGAAGAGTCCTCCAAGCAAAATGTGGCATTAAGTCAAGAAAGAAAAAAACAAAAAAGAAACCTCGCAAAGCCAAGTGGCAAGTAATAATAGAGAAAGAAATAGAAAACTTTAGAAGGGAAATATCGATATTAGACGAACTACAAAAAGATAATGGGAAGCAATCGAGAAAAGCGAGAAAAGTAATAAGAAAATACAAAATACTTTCTAAAGAACAAATACCAACGATTAAAGAAGAGCTTAAACAAAAACTTCAGGTTAAGGCACAAAGGTTACGTAGATATGACAAACGCTAAAAGTTTTTCAGGCAGAATAAAATGTTTGAGACTGACATGAAGAAATTTTACCGCGAAATAAGAAAAGAAACAACTCTTGTAGAAGCTATACCATCTGAAGAAAAGGTCTGGGAATTTTGGAACAATATCTGGGGAAAAGATAAATAATACAATGAAAACGCATGGATACGAGATTTTGAGAATAGCACTAGGGATATTCCCGAACAAAAATGGGAAAATATTACCACTGAAGAAATTCAAAACGCACTAAAAAAGTCCCATAAATGGAAATCACCTGGGGTTGACCAGATCCCAAATTTTTGGCTTAATACTCTTTCTTCAGCGCATGCCAAATTAGCATCTAATTTTAACTCAATTATGATAGAGCCTAACTTAACATCTAAATGGTTATGTCAAGGGACTACTTATCTCTTGGCCAAAAGTAACGAAACAGATAACCCAAAAAACTACAGACCCATTACATGCTTAACAACCACCTATAAATTACTTACCGCAATCTTAACTGAAAGAACCTACAGACACATGGAAGAACAAAATATTTTTCCCAACGAACAAAAAGGATGTTGCAGAGGATCATACGGATGTAAAGATCAACTGCTCATAAATAAAATGATTCTCGAAAATGCTCATACTAAACACAGACATCTAAGTACTGCTTGGATCGACTATAAAAAAGCCTTTGACAGTGTCCCACACTCTTGGATCTTGAAATCCTTAGAAATTCTCAAAGTCTCTCCTGTCTTAATCAACTTTCTTCGAAACAGCATGACATTATGGGAGACAAATCTTACTCTCAAACACATGAACGGTACTCTTATTTCAAACAACATGCGAATCAGATGCGGAATCTTCCAGGGTGACTCTTTTTCCCCTCTTTTATTCTGTATGGCACTTATCCCACTCTCCCAGCTTCTTAACAACACAGGGTATGGATATAAGATCATGGACAAGAAGATCAATTCATTTATTCTATAGGGAATGATTGAAACTTACGCCTCAGAATGATAATGAATTGAAAGTGCTTGAAAAACTGTTAAAAGATTTCAGTGATGACATAGGCTGAAGTTGGTCTCGAATAAGTGTGCTAAAAGCAAACCTTAAAGCAAGTAAAACTGTGACATACTGACCATATAAAAGTTAAGTATTGATACCGTAATTAAGAATTGACAGGAAGAACCCTATAAATATCTAGGAATAAACGAAGAAATGGGATACAAACAATCATAGATAAAGAAAAAAATACATACAGAATGCATCCAAAGGGTAAGGGTCAATCCTGAAAACAGAATTAAACTCAAAGACAAATAACAGGCAAATTTCAACACTCTTGTAATACCTGTGGTACATATAGTTTTTAACGTGATAGACTGGAACTTACATGAACTAAAACAAATTGACACCAAAATTAGGAAGCAATTGACATGCAACAGACGTATCACCCTAAATCAGACGTAGACCGTCTGTATGTCCTAGAAGTAAAGGAGGTAGGGGGGATGATGCAGTTGGAAGTATCGTACAAACAACAACAATTGGTCTCTTGCAATACTTAGATCTAACAGCGATTGGATGCTTCAATTAGTGTAGAGTACATGAAACTCTAAAAGGTTACACTCAATAGGAAAGGAATTCAAATAAACGTTTCCAGGAATTAGGTATTGACGAGACGAAAATAGCGAACATGAGTGCCAACACTGGCTGCTAAGCATAAAAAACAAAAAAAAAAAAAAGCAAGACAAGTCGGACAAGAAAAACTTAAATTTCTTAGGTGGCATGAAAGCCTCTCCACGCGACAGTTTGCAAATCGAAGCAAACACACTGATGAGATGAAACTGGAAACATCAGTGGTCTTAGAAGATCGGGACTAAAAGGGGAGGAAACAGAGGGTTTTATTCTGACAGCCCAAGACAAGGTTTGTTTACTATAAACTATCAAGTAACATTTGCCACAATGGCACTGACTCAAAGTGTAGGTTTTGTGAAGACAAGGTTGAGACCAATGATCACCCTTGTATCTGGTTGCTCAATCTTAAAACAACCGAATGAGTAACAAAAATCGACACGGACAGAGTGGGCAAGTACCTGCACTGAGAAGATCTGCAAACACTTTTCTATCGGAACACAGGATATAAATGGTACAAACACCATCCAGAGCCAGGAACTGAAGGCCAAAGATGCTTACAATCTTGTGGAACTTTCCAATTCACACAGATCGTACTCTATCACAGGCAAATGTCCAGAGATCGGCATCAGGGACAAAATAAACCAACAATTGCGGTAGTATTAGATATGAGCATCTTTCAGATCAGAAACGTACATAACAATAGTGTTCGAAAAGATATAAAAGTATAAAGACCTGTATATAGAGTGGAAAAGATGGGCATTTAAAAACCAAACTTTGCCTGTTGTTATTGGAAGGTATTGGCCTTATAAAAAAAGGTACAGATAAGTTTCTGAGCAAATACCAGGAAATCCCAAAATTAGAAGAAATCAAAAAATAGTCTTAAACAGCACAAGCACATGTTTCTCAGAAGAGCACATATCAATCGATGTGTTCATTTTGGGCGTGAATGATTTGATGGATGTTTTGAATTGTGGTTGTTCTGCATATTTTGCATGTTTTCGGGATGTTCCATGCCTCAAACTTCAATCCCCCCTAGGTCACTGGTAGGGGACTCGATGTTTGATTTTAATTAGCAGATATAAGGAAACTTTCGTATAAAATAATAATAATAATGATACTAAGGTGATTATGACCTCAATAATGGTCATGATAATATCATTAATAATGATGATAATATAAATAAATAATAAGCAGTAAAAATATAAACTTTGTAAGAACGATCTAATAGTAATAGTAATAGTAATAATAACAATTAACTAGTTAGTACTAATATTGATGATAATTACGCTATCTATCATCTTTATTATTACTTTCCTTTGCCATTAATGATATATTATTTTAACAATATTCTTCATTATTATTATTGTTGTGTTGTTTTTGTGTTGTTGTGTTTGTTGTGGTGTTGTTGTGTGTTTTTGTTGTGGTTATTGCTGTTGTTTTTTGCTTGTTGTTATCATTAATATCATTATTATTATTATATTATTATTAATATATCATTATGATTATTTTATTATTATTATTATTATTAGTATTATATATTTTTTATTATATTATATTCTATTATCTTCATTATAATTACTATCATTGCTATTTATACCTATTACTAATATATCATAGCATTATTATTATTCATCATCATGAATTTCAGTAGCATATTATTATCCTTATTTCATATGGATTTATCCTTATTAGTATTAATTTTTATCTTATTATGTTATTATTATTATCCTGTTTATTACTTTTTATTTTTTTTTTTTTATTATTGTTATTGATATTATTTCTATTATCATTAGTCATTCTTATCATTATTATTTCTTGTATTATCATCTTTATTATTATCATATCATTTTTATCATTAATTATTATTTTATCATTATTATTATATATTATTATTACTATTACTTTTATTACTATTATTATATCATTATTATTACTATTATTTATTATTATCATGTATTATTATTATTATTGCTATTAAACATGTATCATATTATATAGAATTTTATTACTATTATTATCATTATAACTATTATCCTTATCATTATATATGAATAGATAGATAGATAGATAGAATAGATGATAGATAGATAGATAGAAGCAGAAGATAGAATAGATAGATAGATAGGATAGATAGATAGATAGATTGATATAGATATCAGAATAGATGGATAGGAAGATAGATAGATATTTGTGTGTATGTGTGTGTATCGATATAATATGCATTATTATGATCAATATAAATACGTACACACCACACACACACACACACACACACACACAACACACACACACACAACACAAATATATTATATATATATATATTATATATAACTATATATATATATTATATATAAATATATATATATATATGTATGTATATATTATATATATTATGATAATATATTTTCTATATATAATATAAATATTAATACTAATAATAAATAATAATAATGCGCGGGCGATGCGTGTGTAAATGGGATGGCACCCACGCACTCGCATGCAGCGATTTGTGTGTGCACTCGCACTGATTTACAAATTTTAGGTAAATCAAAACCTAGATACGGGTAGTGGGTGAGTCTATCGGTAGATGCGATGGTGGATTGGGAACCACCAACCAAGATTGCCTAAACAACTACTCCCATGGGAGGGACACTGTCAACGCCCCAGTATAAAGACTTTAGTCGGTACCTTTGATGTCAACAGGGCGCAAAGTGATTCGTCAAACACAGTTCCCGCGGGGGACCTGGACATGCCATTGGAGGTTAGGCGGATAATCCAGCTTCTTGGCATTGGGCTAAAATGCATCCTGCCTCTCAGTAAGAGTAGGAGGTGGTGTGATAAAAGCGTCGCCCTCACACGGATCAACAGGGGGCGAATCCCCCAGGGCAGAACCGAGGTCTACTTCTTCCAATAGTCAAAATCCGCCAGGTCACTAGAGAACGGGATAGCTCAAACCCCCGTCCCTGCGGTTCAACCATGTTCTGTACTAACAATCAAAAGAAAAAAACACTAAATGGACAAGGGAGGGTCTAATGAGTTAGTTACGCTTTGCTTGCACTGGGGAAAACCTGCTGCAAAAAGTTCCGTTCATGTTTCTGTTGGTGTTCCATGCTCAAACTTCAAACCCTAGGTCTTTGGAGTGACCCGGTGTTTGATTGTTAATTAGACAGAGTCTTTCAAATAATAATAATGATAGATTATATATATCATATATTATTATTATTATATTATTATTATTATTATATAATATTATATCAGATAATATAGATAGATAGTCAGATAGAATAAGATTATATATATATATCTTATAGATATATAGATAGATTAGATATAGATTATATACATACATACATAATTCTATATATATATATATATATATATATATATATATATATACATATATCTATATATTTAATCAAAGTTAGCTACATGGAAACGTCGTTGACGCGAAAAAATATGACCAAAGAGTGTTATTAAAATCTGGCGCACTCTCTCCCGCGGTCCCGCGGCTCAACTTCAAAGGGCCTCAGGAGCATGGTGCCAAAATAAAACACCATTTTTAGCCGTTCGGAAATGTAATATATAAAGCCTTCAACCTCACAGGAGAAAAGGTTTCCAAAAGGTTTTCTTTTTTTCTAAAAGAGAAAACATCCAAAGAGCCAGAGTATTGAAGACTACGGCCGACCCATCCCTCAGGGAGAGTCATCGTGTTGAAAAATGTATCCAATAAAAACTTATGCAGGATTCCCAGTAATTCTTGTTCCAGCGGAGGACTTTTCATGTCTATAATATCACCGAAAGAACTGACAAAGAAAAACAACTAATGACTACATTCCTGAAGAAGAAAGAAAAAAAAAAGAAAGTTGAGAGAAGTTTTGAGTACTAATGCATCAGATATTACCGCTCGCTTGCCCGGGGCGCCGCGCCCGCTCTGATTTATGACCCAAAAAGGTTTACTCCACATTTTTCCCCATTGTCTCTAAGTGGGAAGAAGTACACGATTTGACGCGAGACCCCGATCCATTTTCAGCCTTTGTTCCCTTTTTCCTCCTTTTTGAGAGTGGGTGGGTGAGCCGTTCATAAATTAAGACGCGCCACTCAAAATATGCCGCAAAGGTTGGGATATCAAGGTTAAATTGTTTTCTATAAGCTTTGTAGCTCGGGACTATGGGTAGGGATTGGGCAGCATCATGCCGGCGAAACTCAGGACGAACACACACACAAACACACCACAAACATCAATACACACACACAAACAAAAAACTTTCATGTACATATTTCAGCCTTTGCTTCTGGCAAAATGTAAATACAATGAATGAAAATAAATCTACAACAAACAATGTTCCTATTTCTATGCGTAACCCGCTTCATTGTTGCCTTTTTTGTCCCTAGTGTTCCTTTAAAATACAGGAACACGGACCTACGGAGGCTTATGTCGCCAGTCATTTTAAAAGTGCTATATATCTCATTACCCTAGTAACAAATCCATGTCTGTTCAGCCTAAATAAACATCTTCAAAGTGTACTAACATGGCTGCTATCTTAAAAATCACGTGTTATAAACACACACACATAACTGTATAAACTTACATGCATACATACATTCATACCATATATCTATATTATTATATATAATCTATTAATATATAATATATATATTATATATATATATATATATATATAATATATATAATATATATCTTATATATATATATTATATATATATATACA
>NW_023650911.1:0-5812 GCF_015228065.2 Penaeus monodon | reverse complement strand
TAAAATCCCCGGGCTCCCCAACCCCTTAACAAAAGGAGGAACTATCTCTGCCGCTTTAAAAAACAGTTACACTGCATGAGCCGTATACAATCAAAAAATAACGGGGGGTTTTTTAAAAAAGAAAGAAAAAAGAAAAAAAAAAAAAAAAAAAAGAAAAAAAAAAAAAAAAAAAAAAAAATAAAAAAGCACGGACCCGACATTCATCAACGGGCAGGAAACCGACCGAAAATTTACATGAAATTGGGCATACAAAATGTCAAAGTTTTCCCCAAAAATTTTTTAAGAAATTTTTGGGTTTTGTGCCAGCGATTTTTCCGGTAAAGGCGAGCAAAAAAAAAAAATTGAAGTCAGTTTGGGATACCACAAGGGTTTAAAAAAAAGACGAAGAAGAAGAAGAAAAAGAAAAAGAATTATTTAGGCACGAATTTTAAAGCGATTTTTTCCCTTTGCAGGAGATGGTTAAATTTTTTCCTCTTTTTTCCTCACCTCCCTTCCTCATTTTCAGAAAAGAGTGATAGCAAACACCCGGACTCTGAACAATCCGATTCTCTCTCTCTTCTCCCCCCCCCTCTCTCTTTCTTCTTCCCTCTTTGCTTTCTCTTTTTTTTTTTATTTTTTAAATAAATATAATTATTTTTTTATTTTTAATAAAAAATAAATATATATAAATATAAAATAAAATATATTTTAATTTTTTGCATTGGAATTACTGTTTCAACGCCGAGTTTTACTCTTCTAAAAAACAAAATTTACTGCATTTCTTGAATTTAGAAAAGTTTGAATATGCTAAATATCTTCCTTACAGTAATACAATCTATATTCTACACTGTTTCAATTTCAACTAAGTTGGTAAAAAAGTTTAAAACGACCACCAAATTTAAAGAATTTTTCATCTTGTTGTTTTTTTGACCACTAAACAAGCGGCTGATTTCGCCCGATTTGTTTTATGGCTTTGGTTTTTTTGTCTCTCTTTCTTTTCTCTTTTCTTCCGCTTCCTCCTCCTCTCTCTCTCTTTCTCTCCACTCCCCCCCTTCTTTTTCTCTTTTTCTTTCTTTTTCTTCTCTCTCTTCTTTTTCTTCTTTCTTTCTTTCTCTCTTTTTCTCTTCTTTCTTTTCTCTCTCTCTCTCTCCTCCTCTCTCTCTTCTTCCCCCCCTTTTTTCTTCTCTCTCTTTTCCCCCCCTCCTCCTTTTCTCTTCTTTTCCCCCTTTTTTTTTTGGAACTTTCTTTCTTCTTTTCCCCCCCCCACTCACTCTTTTTTCTTATTTTAACTGTTAAAATTATGAATCCCTGCCCCTTTTTCAAAACGTTTTTCCCCAAACATGTTTTTCTTTTTGGGGGTTTTTTTTTTTTAAATTTTTTTTTTTTTTTTTTTTTATTCAGCGCCCCTTCAATCCATGTTTTTTAAATCCTCACACTTCAAACCCTGATTTTTTGGGAAAACCGACGCTTTAACCCTTTTTTTTTATCACAAAACGCTTCAAAAATTTTCTTCTAGTCACCACATTAAATTTTGTTTTGTATCACCGGTTTAAACCTTAACACGTCCCCCGGGGCCCTTGGTGTGTTTTTTAGTTTTTTCATTTTTATTTTTTTTTGAAAGCCAGAGAAATTTTTAAAATTTTTTTTTAAAAAAAACCCTTTTTTGTTTTTATTATTATAAAAAAATAAAAAAAAAAAAAACAAAAATATATATTTTTTTTAAATCAAAAAAAAAATTTGGTTTAAATTTTTAATATTATTAATAAAACATTGAATAAGTATTTTTTATGAAAAGGGCGATTTAAATTAAAAAAAATTGGGTTTTTTTTTAGAAAATTTTAAAAAAAACCCAAACCCAAAAACCCCCCAACAAAAACCCCAAAAAAAAAAATTTATAAAAACGGTTTTTTGGTTTTTTTTTTTTTTTTTTTTTTTTTTTTTTTTTGGGGGGGGGGTTTTGGGGGGGGGGGGTTTAGTTACTTAAATATTGGAAAATTTAAAAATAAATTAAATTAAATGGAAATACTTTTTAAAAAAAAAAAAAAAAAAAAAAAAAAAAAAAAAAATTTTAAAAATTTTAAAATTTAATATGAAATATTTAATATAATATTTTTAAAATTTTTTAAAAAAATTTATTTATTTTTAAATAAACAAATAATAAAAAAAAAAAAAAATTTTAAAAAATTTTTAAAATTATTAATTTTTTTTTTAAAATTTTTTTTTTTTTTTTTTTTAAATTTTTAAAAAAATTTTTTATTTTTTAATTTAATTAAAAAAAATGCCCTTTTCTTTCCCAAAATAGGGTTAAATTTTAAAACGATCTATTCCTTTACCAGAATATGAAATTAAAAATTTTATTTTTAGGAAGATTTTTTAGGTAAAATGAAACCCAATACTTTTTTTTAAAAGACTGTCACTGGAAACTTTCCAAAAACGTTTATTTTAAATAAATTTTTAATAACCCCCTATTTTAAATTAAAATTATTATATTATTTTTTTTGAAAAAACAATCCGGGGCCAAAGCAGCTTGAAGCACACTTACAATTTCATAAACTTCTGAAGCAAAGGGGGAAAGTGACACGGGAGAACCAACAAAAAAGGGGTGGTGCCATTTTCCACCCCCCTCTTTTGGAGCTGTTTTTGCTGCGAGATCGAGTTGTTGTCCAGATCCAGTTTGTACACACAATGTTTGGCGCTGAAAGAGGGCATCTTGTGTGGGGGGAAAAGTGTCCAGGGTTTGTTTTGGGCAAAAATTTCACGTGCCCCTATTCTTGTGCTGTGTGCGCAGTGGTGGGTTTGTCTAGCTATTTGTGACCGTATAATTTTCCCAGTGGGGGGGTAACCCGGCGTCCTTGAACAGGGGGGGGTAAAAAAAGTAGCTGCCACGAAAAAAGTAAGAAACAAAAATTATATTATTTTTTTATTATTTTATCATTATCATTCACGCTCGGGTTCCGTTGTTTCTGGTAATGAGGACGGTGAAGCGTCGAGAAGTTAAGTTTTCATCATGAGTATATTTTTTCGAAAGGGTGGGTGGCCATGTAGGGAAGGCCAGGTCAATCGGGAAAAGATTTTTCCCAAATCTCCCCGGCACATCTTCCCCCGAACTTTTTGCAGCCTGCAAGCGTGGAAAAAAGGCAAAGGGGGTTTTCCATTTTTTTGCCCTGAGTTAGGGCCAAAAAGTGATGTGAAGTAGGAAGTCCCTTCCCCCAAACCCAACCAAGTGTTATTTTAGGCATATGTCTTGCAGGTGGTAAAAACTTCCCCTAAATCATAATAAAAATGGGCCCCGGGGAACATGTGAGTTTTGTTCGTTTTGCTCATGTTGCAAGAAGTAGCGTTTCGCCTCCTTTTGGGGGGACATTCGTTCCTTCCTTGAAAAATTTTTCCCCGATCCCCAATTTTCCGGAAAAATTCAGAATTCAAAAATTTTTTACAAAACAAGAAACTCCTTTTTTTTTCCACACCCTTTTTTCCTTCCCCATTTTTCTGGGAACTTTTTTTTAAAATTTTCCCCTTTTTTGGGGGAATTTTGGTTTTTTTTGATCCCCGCCAACCCTTTTTGTGTGGAAAAAAACCCTCTTTTGGGTTTTTTTTTTTCCCCCCCCCCCCAAAAAACAAGCCAACCCTGTTGTAGTGGAAAAATGATGCGGCAAAGGGCGGGATTTTGGTCCCCAAAAAAAAACTTCTTTTTTTTTCTCGCGCTCTCTTTCGCTTTTCCCTCTCTCTCTTTTTTTTTTAAAATGTTTGGGATGATGTGATGGGGGAAAAAAATTTTTTTGTTTTTGGGGGTTGGGAAAATAATTTAAAACCGGGAAAAGGGAACCCCCAGTAAAAGAATAAAAAATTATAATGTAAAAAAAAGAAAAATTTTTCAGCTGAATCGGGAAGAAAGGAAAGAAAAGGTAATTATGGAATTAGGGTTTAAAATGAGAGAGCTGGTTCTTTTTTTGCATGAAAAAAAAAAAGACTAATAAAAAAAAAAAGGAAATGAATACTATCAAAGTATCAGTAAAAGCAATTGTGAGGTTAAAAAATAATTTAAAGATGAAAGTTGAGGGTTTAAGGGAAAATCTATTTTTTCTAATATACATCATTCTAATTTTATCTTTAAAATTTACGGGCTTTTTATATTTTTTATCATTGGTCAGGGTAAATGCAATTTTTCCCTCAGAAAAAAAGAATATATATACTTTTTAAGTATTCTTGACACGTTTAATGTCTGGTTTTTTTCCCCCAGAAAAAAGAATATATATTAATATTAAAATTTATATATTATATATATATATATTAATATAAAAATTATGAAGAAAAAAAAAAACGGAAATTGAACCGGAAATAATATGTTAGCGAAACCCCTGTTCCCCCTCTTGTGTGTGGTTTTTTTCGGCACAGGGAAAAATTTGTTAATTAGCGCTGGGGTTTTCCCCGTGATGGGAGCTCATGTTTTTTTGTGGTGGGGGGGGAGGGGATGCGTTTTTTTGTGTGTGTGTCGTGCGGCTGCGTAGCGCGTGTGCATTGTGGTGTGGTATGCAAAACCCTCAATTATTACAGGGCTTTCCCTCTCTTATATGTATACACTTTTTTCTAATATAACGCACGGTGATTTCCCTAGCTCGATTGATTACTGGAAAAGGAGAGAGAAGAAAAAGAAGAAAAAGGAGGGGGAAAGAAAGGGGAAGAGAGAAGAGAGACGAAAGAGGAGGAGAGGAGAGAGGAGGAGAGGAGAGAGAAGGAGAGAGGAGAGAGAGAAGAGAGAGGGGAGAGAAGAATACATTACAAATCTGAAGATTTTTTTCCAAATGCGTAAATTTTAAACGACTTCTTCCAGCCCACCATTTCGCGCCTAGTAAGGGCAACAGCTTTGAATTTATCAAAGGATCAATCATTTTCAATCCTTTATCCCGGGTTTTAAATGAAAAGTTACAAAGGGAAATTTACCCAAGTTTAAAATTAATAGATTAATATCAGGCAAAGACAAAAATTTTTTTGATTTGGGTGAAAAAACATTTTATCAGCACTGAATACCAAGTTTAGCGATTTGAAATTTATTTTTGGAAAAAACTTTTAGGAATGTGTGCGCTGGTGATTTTTGAAAAAAATAAGGGGATTAGCATTACGCCTATAAAGGAAAGGGAATAATAATTCGCGTTTTTTTTTATTTTCTTTTTTTTTTATTTATTTATTTTTTGCGTGGGAAATTTTAGGTCTGAGGTAAGAGACATTCTTGTGTGGGATATGTTCCCGAACCTGACCCTGAACTAACAATAACAAAACAAGATAACGATACAAAAAAAATAATGAAAATAAAAAAATAATGAAAAATAAGATTATGATTATAAATAACAATAATAATAAAAAAAAAGACAAAAAATTGCAGAACTAATGAAAAAGTAATGTGAAAGAATAATAAAAAAAACTAATTAAAATGATGCAATTTAATCCCAAAGTTATTAAAATTTAATGGCGATCACCTTTTATTCAACATCTGGCTTTTTTCACGTTTAAAACCCTAAGCGAGTTTTTGTTTGAACGCCCAGCACATTAAACAGATAATGTGTGCAAAAACTATTGTGGGGTATAGGAATTTCGAGCATGGCGCAATTAATATAGTACAGAGGAAAAGGAAAGGGGGGAAAGGGAAAGGGGGGGCAGGGGGGGAAAAAAGGGAGAGGGAGGGGGAGGCAGGAGGACGGAGGGAGAGGGAGAGGAAAGGCAGGACGGAGGGAGAGGGAGAGGAAGGCAAGGGCGGGAAGGAGGGGAGAGGGAAGTAGGGAAGGAGAAAAAGAGTGAGGGGAGGAGGGAGTCGAGATGGGGAAAAGTAAAATATCCT
>NW_023650910.1:0-5814 GCF_015228065.2 Penaeus monodon | reverse complement strand
GAAAAAGCGGCAAAATCAAGCGAAATATAGCCTTTTGAGAGTATACTCCAAAATGACGTTTTTTCAATTTCTTTGGTGATTTCGGCAATTATTAGGGTAATAATGATAATAATCACCAGAATTGTATTAATCATAACGATAATGATGATAAAAGTGAGAATAAAGAGAATTTTGATAACATTTGAATATTATTATTATTATTATTATTTATTATTATTATTATTATTATTATTATTATTACTATTATTTCAATTACTAGTATTATTGAGAAAAAATCTATTATAACTGTAATAATAACAATAATAATAATAAGTATAAGTATAAAATAATAATGCTATTGATTATAATATTGTTATTAGTATTATTATTGTTATTATTATCATTATTATTATTTATACTGGTAGTATAATTGCAAAAATAAATATTATAACAGTAATAATTACAGTAATAACGATACTAATTAAGATAATGATATAAATAATTATTATAAAATCGTTATTATTGTTATCATTATTGTTATTACTATCATTATTGTTGTGGTTATTAGTATTATTGCAAAAATATATACTATAACTCCAATAATTGCAATAATAATGATAACAATTGCAATAATGATGATAATAATTGCGATAATGATGATAATGATGATGATAACGATAATAATGATGATAATCATGATAATGATGATGATGATAACAGGAATTGTGTCCATATATAATATAAAAAAAGGTATAAGAAAGACATTCCCAAAAGTCGAATAAGCGGCAAAATATAGCGAAATATAGCCTTTTGACAGTATACTCCAAAATGACGTTTTTTTTTTTATTTCTTTGGTGATTTCGGCAATTATTAGGGTAATGATAATAATTACCAAAATTGAATTAATCATAACAATAATGATGATAAAAGTGAGAATAAAGAGAATTTTGATAACGTTTGAATATTATTATTATTATTATTATTATTATTATTATTATTATTATTATTATCATTATTATTATTATTATTACTATTATCTTAATTATTAGTATTATTGCCCAAAAATCTCTTATAACTGTAATAATAACAATAATAATAATAAGTATAAGTATAATAATAATAATGCTAGTGATTATAATATTGTTATTAGTATTATTATTGTTATTATTATCATTATTATTATTTCTACTGGTAGTATAATTGCTAAAATAATTATTATAACAGTAATAATAACTGTAATAACGATACTAATTAAGATAATGATATATACTATAACTACTATAACTCCAATAATTGCAATAATAATGATAACAATTGCAATAATGATGATAATAATTGCAATAATGATGATAATAATGATGATAATGATGATGACAACGATAATAATGATGATAATCATGATAATGATGATGATAATAACAGGAATTGTGTCCATATATAATATAAAAAGGTATAAGAAAAACATTCCCAAAAGTCGAAAAAGCGGCAAAATCTAGCGAAATATAACCTTTTGAGAATATACTCCAAAATGATATTTTTTCAATTTCTTTGGTGATTTCGGCAATTATTAGGGTAATAATGATAATAATTACCAGAATTGTATGAATCATAACAATAATGATGATAAAAGTGAGAATAAAGAGAATTTTGATAACATTTGAATATTATTAATATTATTATTATTATTATTATTATTATTATTATTATTATTATTATTATTATTATTACTATTACCTTAATTATTAGTATTATTGCCAAAAAATCTATTATAAAAAAAAAAAAAAAAAAAAAAACAATTTTAATATTGTTATTAGTATTATTATTGTTATTATTATCATTATTATTATTTGTATTGGTAGAATAATTGCAAAAATAATTATTATAACAGTGATAATTACAGTAATAACGATACTAATTAAGATAATTATATAAATAATTATTCTAAAATCGTTATTATTGTTATAATTATTGTTATTACTATCATTATTGTTGTGGTTATTAGTATTATTGCAAAAATATATACTATAACTTAAATAATTGCAATAATAATGATGATAACGATAATAATGATGATAATCATGATAATGATGATGATAATAACAGGAATTGTGTCCATATATAATATAAAAAAGGTAAAAGAAAATCATTCCCAAATGTCGAAAAAGCGGCAAAATCTAGCGAAAAATTGCAATAATTGCAATAATGATGAGTATACTCCAAAATGACGTTTTTTCGATTTCTTTGGTGATTTCGGCAATTATTAGGGTAATAATGATAATAATTACCAGAATTGTATTAATCATAACAATAATGATGATAAAAGTGAGAATAAAGAGAATTTTGATAACGTTTGAATATTATTATTATTATTATTATTATTATTATTATTATCATTATTATTATTATTATTATTATTATTATTATTATTATTACTATTATCTTAATTATTAGTATTATTTCCAAACAATTTATTATAACTGTAATAATAACAATAATAATAATAATAAGTATAAGTATAATAATGATAATGCTAGTGGTTATAATATTGTTATTAGTATTATTATTGTTATTATTATCATTATTATTATTTGTACTGGTATTATAATTGCAAAAATAATTATTATAACAGTAATAATTACAGTAATAACGATACTAATTAAGATAATGATATAAATAATTATTATAAAATCGTTATTATTGTTATTATTATTGTTATTACTATAATTATTGTTGTGGTTATTAGTATTATTGCAAAAATATATACTTTAACTCCAATAATTGCAATAATAATGATAACAATTGCAATAATGATGATAATAATTGCAATAATGATGATAATGATGATGATAATGATGATAATAATGATGATAACGATAATAATGATGATAACGATAATAATTATGATAATCATGATGATGATGATAATAACAGGAATTGTGTCCATATATAATATAAAAAAGTATAAGAAAAACATTCCCAAAAGTCGAAAAAGCGGCAAAATCTAGCAAAATATAACCTTTTCAGAGTATACTCCAATTAGGGTAATAATGATAATAATAACTAGAATTATATTAATCATAACAATAATGATGATAAAAGTGAGAATAAAGAGAATTTTGATAACATTTGAATATTATTAATAATAATAATATTATTATTATTATTATTATTATTATTATTATTATTATTATTATTATTATTATTATTATTATTATTATTATTATTATTATTATTTTTTATTATAATTATTATTATTATTATTACTATTATCTTGATTATTAGTATTATTGCTAAAAAATCTATTATAACTGTAATAATAACAATAATAATAATAAGTATAAGTATAATAATAATAATGCTAGTTGTTATAATATTGTTATTAGTATTATTATTGTTATTATTATCATTATTATTATTTGTACTGGTAGTATAATTGCAACAATAATTACTATAACAGTAAAAATTACAGTAATAACGATACTAATTAAGATAATGATATAAATAATTATTATAAAATCGTTGTTATTATTATTGTTATTACTATCATTATTGTTGTGGTTATTAGTATTATTGCAAAAATATATACTATAACTTCATTAATTGCAATAATAATGATAATAATTGCAATAATGATGATAATAATTGCAATAATGATGATAATGATGATGATAATGATGATAATGATGATGATAACGATAATAATGATGATAATCATGATAATGATGATGATAATAACAGGAATTGTGTCCATATATAATATAAAAAAGGTATTAGAAAAACATTCCCAAAAGTTGAAAAAGCGGCAAAATCTAGCAAAATATAGCCTTTTGAGAGTATACTCCAAAATGACGTTTTTTCGATTTCTTTGGTGATTTTGGCAATTATTAGAGTAATAATGATAATAATTACCAAAATTTGGGTATTAATCATAACAATAATGATGATAAAAGTGAGAATAAAGAGAATTTTTGATAACATTTGAATATTATTATTATTATTATTATTATTATTATTATTATTATTATTATTATTATTACTATTATTATTACTATTATCTTAATTATTAGTAATATTGCCAAAAAATCTATCATAACTGTAATAATAACAATAATAATAATAAGTATAAGTATAATAATAATAATGCTAGTGGTTTTTATATTGTTATTAGTAATATTATTGTTATTATTATCATTATTATTATTTGTATTGGTAGTATAATTGCAAAAATAATATTTTTGTGGTTATTAGTATTATTGCAAAAATATATACTATAACTCCAATAATTGCAATAATAATGATAACAATTGCAATAATGATGATAATAATTGCAATAATGATGATAATAATGATGATAATCATGATAATGATGATGATAATAACAGGAATTGTGTCCATATATAATATAAAAAAGGTATAAGAAAAAAATTCCCAAAAGTCGAAAAAGCGGCAAAAACTAGCGAAATATAGCCTTTTGAGAGAATGCTCCAAAATGACGTTTTCTCGATTTCTTTGGTGATTTTGGCAATTATTAGGGTAATAATGATAATAATTACCAGAATTCTATTAATCATAACAATAATGATGATAAAAGTGAGAATAAAGTGAATTTTGATAATGTTTGAATATTGTTATTATTATTATTATTATTATTATTATTATTATTATTATTATTATTATTACTATTATCTTAATTATTAGTATTATTGCCAAAAAATCTATTATAACTGTAATAATAACAATAATAATAATAAGTATAGGTATAATAATAATAATGCTAGTGATTATAATATTGTTATTAGTACTATTATTGTTATTATTATAATTATTATTATTTGTACTGGTAGTATAATTGTAAAAATAATTATTATAACAGTAATAATTAAGTAATAACGATACTAATTAAGATAAAGATATAAATAATTATTTCAAAAGAGTTATTATTGTTATTATTTTTGTTATTACTATCGTTATTGTTGTGGTTATTAGTATTATTGCAAAAATATATACTACAACTCCAATAATCGCAATAATAATGATAACAATTGCAATAATGTTGATAATAATTGCAATAATGATGATAATGATGATGATAATGATGATAATGATGATAATGATGATGATAACGGTAATAATGATGATAATCATGATAATGATGATGATAATAACAGGAATTGTGTCCATATATAATATAAAAAAGGCATAAGAAAAACATTCCCAAAAGTCGAAAAAAAAAGGCAAAATCTAGCGAAATATAGCCTTTTGAGAGTAAACTCCAAAATGACGTTTTTTCGATTTCTTTGGTGATTTCGGCAATTATTAGGGTAATAATGATAATAATTACCAGAATTGTATTAATCATAACAATAATGATGATAGAAGTGAGAATAAAGAGAATTTTGATAACATTTGAATATTATAAATATTATTATTATTATTATTATTATTATTATTATTATTATTATTATTATTATTATTTTATTATTATTATTATTATTATATCAATTATTAGTATTATTGCCAAAAAATCTATTATAACTGTAATAATAATAATAATAATAATAAGTATAAGTATAATAATAATAATGCTAGTGGTTATAATATTGTTATTAGTATTATTATTGATATTATTATCATTATTATTATTTATATTAGTAGTATAATTGCAAAAATAATTATTATAACAGTAATAATTACAGTAATAACGATACTAATTAAGATAATGTTATAAATAATTATTATAAAATCTTTATTTTTTTTATTTATTGTTATTACTATCTTTATTGTTGTGTTTTTTATTTTTTTTGAAAAAATATATACTATAACTCCAATAATTGA
>NW_023650909.1:0-5814 GCF_015228065.2 Penaeus monodon | reverse complement strand
CAAAAAACAGCCAAAAAAAAAAAAAAAAAAAAAAAAAAAAAAAATTGCTAAAAAGGCCCTAAAAAAAAAAAAAAAGGGCGGCCCCCGGGCCCGGTGGGAATCCCGCTGCTGGGATGGTAACTGAAAACAAAAAATTCCCGAGAAGGCAACTCGACGAGCGTTGAAACAAATTGGTTCCTTGATCCCGAAAGAAAGGGATTTCGGATCTCAGACAAAGCGTTTAAATTCCTTTCGCGAGGCAAGACTTTCATGGGGGTCGCAAAAGGTAGCTTATTGTAAAGAGGACGGAGGGGTTTTCGCAAAAAATTTCGGGTTGTGAATAAAGATAGATAGATGATAGATAGATAGGTAATATCAGACAAGTATACAAAAATAAATTATATAAACCTTGTTTTTTAATTTTCATCCCAAATTAGGTAATTTTAATATTAAAATAATTAATATTAATATAAAATATATATATATATATATTTTTAATATAAAATTTTAAAATATTTGTTTATTATTTCCCCCATTTTTATATTTATTATTTTTATTTTTTAAATTATATTTTTTAAAAAATTTTTATTTTTTAAACATATATGGTGTTTTATTTTTTTTTTTATTTATTTTATCTATATATATATATTTATTTTTTTATTATATTATTTTTTTTCATATATACACAACACACAATATTTTTAATATTTTTTTAATATATAATTATATAAAAATTTAATTATATATTAAATATATATATATATAAAATATATATATTATAGGTATATACATCATAAAAAATATAATATTTTACTTTCTAGTTTTCATATACAGAACAGCATATATTATATAATTTAATATTTTTTAAAATATATATATAATATATAATATATATATATATATTAGATATATATTTTAATTATATAGATATATATATTTATAACACAAAAAACCACCCCACACCCACACAACCAACCCCCACACACACACACCCCACCCCCCATATATAATAATATATAATATTATAAAATTATATATATATATTATGTGCTATATATATTTTTTATTTTTTAATATTTATTTATTTATATATTACACAAAACACCACATTTGTGTGTTGTGTGGTGTTGGGTGTTGTGTGTTTTTTTTTGTGTGGTGTTGTATTATGTTATAAAAAAAAAAAAAGAAAAAAAAAAAAAAAAAAAAAAAAAAAAAAAAAAAAATTTATTATAATTATATATTATATAATTATTTTATATAATATATGTATATATTATACATATTTATGCCCCCACACCACCACACACACCACAACACCCCCCCACACCCAAACCCCACAACACACACACACACACACACACACACAACACACGTTTTGTATATATATATTATTATATATATATATAAAATAATATTTATTTAATTGTTATATATTAATGATATATTATTTACATTATATATTATAATTATTATATTTTTATTTAATTTTATTGTTGTGTGTGGTGTGTGTGTGTGTGTGGTGTGGTGTGTGTGTGTGTGTGTGTGGTGTGTATTTGTGTGTGTTGTGGTGGGGTGCGTTTGTGTGTGTGTGTGGTGTGGTTTTGCATGGTGGTTATGTTGATATTGTAATATTATTTATAAAAAATTAAATTATATTATCTAAAGTTATTTTAATTAAAAATATATATTTTATTTTTATTTATATATATTTTTTAATATTTATTTTTATTCCAACCTGCACCCCACACCCACCACCCCACCCCCCCACAACACACCACACCAAACCCACACCACCCCCCACCAATATCACCCCCTGCACGCACCACCCCACCCCCCACACGCACCACCCCACCACCCCCACACACACACCACCACCAAAAACACACACCCAAAACTATATATATATTTTATATATATATAATATATATTATATATATATATATATAAACAAAAGCCTTTTTTATTTAAAAAGAATGAGTTTGAATTCTTTTTCGTTTAGAATAATATAGGTTGGACCATCAGCGTAAACTTCAGGGGCTGATCCCGTGTGCAAAATTTTCTGGGAGTTTTCCCAATTTTCTTTCAGCGTATATTCCCGTCTACTTCCTGGTGCTTGCAAGGTTAACGTGCTAAGCGGTGCTTAAGGTCCCCCAAACAGGTTCTCTGCTCTAACGATCATCATGGGGTTTCATTTTTTCCTTTGTTATGAAACGCGATTTTCCCCCCGCGGCCCTGAACCCCTATCATCTTGGGAAAATTTGTGGGAGGCAAACTAATGGAAAATGAATCTGTGTGTCCGCCTGAAAAAATAATTTATTCTTTTCCCCTTCTCTCTCTCCTGTTTTTATATATATATATATATATATATATATTATATATAATATATATTATATATATTTTAATATATAAAAATTTTAATATATATATGTGGTGGTTGTTGTGTGGTGTGTGGTGTGTGTGTTGTTGTGCGTGTGTGTGGTGCTGTGTGTGTGCATAAGCACACACCACATACTTATACATCCATATAATATACATATTCCATTACAGACACTTCATACACTTCCTCTCTCTCTCTCCTCTCTCCCCCCTTTCCCTCCCCTCTCTCCTCTCTCTTCTCTCTCTCTTCTCTCTCTTCTCTCCCCCCTCTCTCTCCTTCTCTCCTTCTATCTCTCTCACTCTCTCTCCCCCCCCTCTCCCCCCCTCTCTCTCTCCCCTTCTCTCTTCTCTCCTCTCCTTCTTTCCCTTTCTCTCTTTTCTCTTACCTCCTATGTATATATATATATATTATATAATATATATATATATATATATAATATATATATATATATAAAATTATATACATATACACATATACACAGCAGAAACCCCCACACATATACATATAAAATATATAAACAACCCAGCTGAAAAAAGGGGCAGGCTCGCCGCCCGGAACCAATAAAGCGGCACAAACCCCGGGAAAGGGAAGGACCGCGACTGATAACGAAAGAAAAATGCTTCTGAAACAGCTGAAACATTTCTAAAAGTTTGAAAAGCGCGCTGATTGTTCGGTGTGATTGCGGAACATCAAAAAGTGATCTGTCTCCTTGCTTGTTCTTTTTTAGTGGGGCCCTGGAATATGAAACGAAACGAAAATAGCTAATCTCGGGCTTTATATCTCATAATGCAACCTCTCCACACACACATTTATACACGGTTTTATATTGTAATATGTATATGTATTATGTAATATATATATATATAATTATATATAATATTATATATAATGTGTGGTGTGTGTGTGGGGTGGTGTGGGTGTGTGTGTGGTGTGTGGGTGTGTGTGTGTGGTGAGTGTTGTGTATGTGGTGTAGAGTGTGTGTGTGTGTGTGTGTGTTTGTGTGTGTGTAGTAGACACACAAACACACACACAACACACCACACACAATATATTATATAATATTTTGTGTGTTGGGGGGTGTTGTTGTGTGTTGTGTTGTTGGGTTGTGTTGGGTGGGTGTGTAATAAAATGTGTAATTATTAGAAACTCCCTTCTAAAGGGTAACTCTCCCAAAAAAACAAAAAAATAATAAACAACAACAGGAACGATAATGATAACAATACGTTTTAAAATTAAAATTAATGATAAGGAAATAACCACATCAAAATTATGATCATAAAGATAAAAATGATGGTTTTTGAGATTATGAATAAAATATTAATAAGAATGGGATAAGAAAAATAATGATGATAGTGATAAAGATAACGAAATGAAAATAATAAAATATTAGTATGAAATAGTGATAATAATCAATATCATTTTCTATATTAGTGAAAAAAGCTAAAAAATGATAAAAATACTAACAAAAATAATATAATGATGACGATGAGATGTGATGATGATATGATGAGTGATGATATGATGATGAGATGATGATGATGATGTATGATGATGATGACTGATACTGTTACACAACTGTTACTATACTAAAATAACGATAGAATGTCAGATTAATAAAAATAAAAAATAATAATAATATAAAAATAAAAATAATAATAATCAATACAACAAAAGCAACAGCAAAAAAACAAAAACCAACAATAATAATAATAATATTAACAACAATAATAGAACCATTTGTATTGAAAATACCATCACATACTAATCTCTCAACGGATTTACCTTCCAGTGTTAGAGTGATACATACTAATTTTTCTCCCGTGTATGCCTTCATGTACGTACATGCGAGATCAGCTGTCCTCTTCCTGTTTACATGGAAATTATTCACATGAGAAACGTTCAAAGACCTTGTTTAAAAGCGCTAACTTGAGCTATCAAGCAGTAATTAGTATTTCCAACTTGGGCCACCTAAGCATTGTTCGTGCTGTTTCTCTTGCTCGCCTGTGTGGCTATTCATGACTGTGGTGATGTTTTGCCAGTGGTGTTGGCTGTGTAAAGAGGGATGGGTGTTTTCCTTCGTTATGATTCATTGCGAGAGATTCTTTAGTGGATGGAATTAAATGTGACGGTCTTCCTGTTGTGTTTTTTTTGGACATATTTCCTGAGTTCGTTGTAAGCTATCCAGAAAGAAACAATTAAAGACTTCAAAACCATTATGTTCCTGAACAAAGAGAGTCTTTTATCGGGTTGCATTGAGTATAATGTACATATCTCCGATAGTTTCACTCAAAATATCAGGTAAGCTGCTTTCCAATTTCAAATCATTGGCTGATAACGAAAAAAAATCAGAATTCATTCTCCCAACAAATTTTTTGGCAATTTTTATTTACACATACGCCAGTATTTATATATTTTTCATCCTATCATATTCTACCCTAAAAAAATAATTAACACAAATTTTTCTATCTAAGAAGAACGTCAACCAACGCATAGCCGTGTTCATTGTTCTTCAGTGATGTCTTTCTTTTCTCCCCGAGCCAGGTTTAATATACCAAAGTGATCTCCTCATATACGGCCGTGCTACATACAAAAAAAAATCTTTTGGGGTTTTTCATGTTCATTGAATCTCCTTGGCAGGTATTTTGGAAAAAATCGGAACAACGGAAAATGAGTGGCGGGAAAAAAAAGAAGAAACTGCATAGACTCAGTAATTACACTGATATAAAAAAAGGGTTGTAAGAAGCATAAAAATTTAATGACATTTTTAGTAAAGTTGCCTCTCTATTTTATAAATAAATATTAAATATATATATAATATATATAATATAAAATATATAAGATATTAATATATTATAATAAATATTAAAAAGTATATAATAATTAAAAAAAAAAAATATATATAATATATATAAATATATATATTAAATTTATATATATATAAATATTATATATATTTATATATATAAAAATATTTTTAATTTTTTTTTTTTTTTTTTTTTAAAATTTTTAAAAAATTTTAAAAATAAAATATTTTTATTAAAATATATAAAATTTATTATACTTCTTTTTTTTTTTTGGGGTTATAATTTATATTAAAATATTAAATTATTTTTTATTATATTATTATATATAATATATATAAAATCATAAATCATGTAATTTTATTATAATATATATAATATTATATAATATATATATATATAATTGTAACATTATTTAATAAAATTATTTATTTATATAATATATATAATTTATAACATATATGTTATATATAATATAGATTTATAAAAAAAAAAAAAAAAAACAAAAAGAAATTTTTTTAAATTTTTAATATATATATATATATAAATATAAAAATTTAAAAATAAGAAATATATTCTATAAAAAATATAATAAAAATATATTTATATAAGAAAAAAAAAATAATTTATATATATATAATTTTATATATATATATA
>NW_023650908.1:0-2500 GCF_015228065.2 Penaeus monodon | reverse complement strand
TCTGTAATTTAGTGCTTTAGCAGTAAAACCTTCTGTATGTTTCCTCTAGTGTGTTCTGTTGACCTGACCGCTCTGATTCCTTAAATCGAACCCTGACAATATATATACATATATATATATGTGTGTGTGTGTGTGTGTGTGTGTGTGTGTGTGTGTGTGTGTGTGTGTGTGTGTGTGTGTGTGTGTGTGTGTGTGTGTGTGTGTGTGTGTGTGTACACACACACTATGGAAGGTCATTAACGGACGAAACCGGTGACCTCACCTCGCTCCCCCTACATTTCCTGCAGCTGATACCCAATGCCATGTGCCTGGTGGATGCTCACTACTTGCGCCCGAGGATGACCCAGTTTTACTCAGTTTGTGTCCAGCACACGACGTGATAAGGTCAGTCCAGTCTTCGCCCCTCAGGGGGGGTTGGCCGGACATGCAACTCCGCGCTCAGCGCTTACCCTAAGACATCTCTCGTGTGTTCCCTTACTGTATTTTACTCTTCCGTAATTAGGAATCAAGCCATTATAACCACTATCACTGCCAACCAGCCATAACCGATGTACTAACGCATCTGTGAGTATTACAAACTGGTGTCAGTGTGGTCGTTGCGTTCTTTTGGCTTTCAACATGGACACAGTCTCCAAAATTCGCTTGACCACCTTCCACGATCGACCATGTCTTCAAAACCATGTGAGTGCATGTTTTGGCCTTTTTGTTTCTTTTCCTTCTCTCTTCTCCTATAAATGTGTTAAGCCGTGTGTGCAGTCACTCTCACGTTCGTTTTGTAGGGTAAAGGTGCTAAGTAACAGCAAATAGCACGTTCTTACACTATTCTTCTGACCCTTAGATCGCATTACTGTGTGATCATGGTATGTGGTCAATAAACATGAATATCGTTCATTAATTGAGTAGTTAGTTCATTTCTCTCATTATTAGAGATTTATATTATTTCAACTGCAACGAATTTAATAAGTTTGTGATTATTGTTATCATGGACATCATTTCCTTTTATCTCCCTCCCCTCGCCTCGACCTGACCGCACTTTCTCTTTCCCTTCCAATCGGTTGGGATGTGGAAAGGACCAAGAGATGACCGCTAGTTTTTCCTGTAATTTGGTTGTTGTTGTTGTTGACACCATGGAGATAACCGTAGCTTTGTTACATTGCTCATTGGTGACACCTTCTATCGGCGCTAGAATGGGCTTGTAACGCGATTTTATATAAATTTATTATTTTGAGTATAGTGTTAGGATCTTCCTCCATATCATAGTGTACAAGGATGCCAGATATGACACGGGGTTGCGTAAGTCGCCTATTAGATCTACGCTCCGACGTTACGATAATAGGTACAAGTAAAACCAAAATTATTCGTTCGACTGGCAACTTTCGAGTCAGTGTGACCTGCAGTTATGGCCGCTTATTAATTTAGGACTAGGGTTTAAGCTAAAATTATTATTTGCTTATTAATCACGCCCTTCTCACCCTCTAGAATTTGTTTGCATCTTTTGGGTAATTCCCAAGCAATACCTACAAGGAATATCATGAGTGCCCATCACAAATATGCAAGAAATAGCAGGCTATTTATAAGATTTTCCCGGCTCATTTCGCTTCATTGTACGGCATTTTAAAGTATAGGAAACCCCCCGTCGATGAAGTCTGACACATACTAGCTAGACATGGCTACCTCGGCAGTTCAGAATTTCTGACCCCGAGAATATTTGCTTGCTAGAAAGCTAATGAATATTTTTTTCATGTAACCATTCATTAATGTGTACATTCCGTTGCATATTATTAAATATTGAATTCAATGTGGTAGTTGTAATAATTTTCTATAAATAGCATTGCTAATTTATTTCAGTATTGTTATATTGAACTTTCATTATCATTCACACTCGCTGTCACTCACACACACACACACACACTTACTCATTCATTCATTCACGTAGAACCAAAGTCGCTAAAACCTTTTCATTAATAGGGTTTGTTGCTGTCATAGTTGTAGGCGTAGATCTATGATGTATCTCTTCCGTTTGCGATTTTGTCAGTCATGACAAGTGACTCGTACATGATGTGCAATTTCTTATTTTACATAAATTTCTTCTCTGTGTGACGAAAATTGGTTCAAGTAAATCCTTGCAGATTGCCATTGTCATTTCCCGTATTTACTCTCATATCTATCAGAGATGGTTGGTAGTTCAAGCCAGGTCCATGCGGATCGCTACTGACGTCTCCCTCTCTTTTCTTCTTTATCTCAGGAAAGTAAAACATGAAATGGAAAAAAAGACGAAAATAAAATAAAAACGAACATTAAAAACTGGAAATATGTATAAAGAACTGGCTAGTGGCACTTAACACCCCCTATTCTCTGTTGCCTTTCTTTTTCTATTACTATCTTGGTCCTTTACCAGGATGTTCCTTAGAGCAGGTATTAAGCCGCCCTATGATGTAGTGGAAGGGTGCCGCCTGCCAGGTCGCCCGTAGATCCAGCGAAGGACCAGTAACTCGCACCA